>NC_052341.1:7718207-7723207 GCF_016432855.1 Salvelinus namaycush | reverse complement strand
GTGGCTCACAACTCTACGTGTCTCACAACTCTGCGTGTCTCACAACTGTGTGGCTCACAACTCTGTGTGGCTCACAACTCTGTGTGTCTCACAGCTCTGTGTGTCTCACAACTCTACGTGTCTCACAGCTCTACGTGTCTCACAGCTCTGCGTGTCTCACAGCTCTGCGTGTCTCACAGCTCTGCGTGTCTCACAACTCTGCGTGTCTCACAGCTCTGCGTGTCTCACAGCTCTGCGTGTCTCACAACTCTGCGTGTCTCACAGCTCTGCGTGTCTCACAGCTCTGTGTGTCTCACAGCTCTGCATGTCTCACAGCTCTGTGTGTCTCACAACTCTACGTGGCTCACAGCTCTGTGTGGCTCACAGCTCTGTGTGTCTCACAGCTCTGCGTGTCTCACAACTCTGCGTGGCTCACAACTCTGTGTGTCTCACAGCTCTACGTGTCTCACAGCTCTACGTGTCTCACAGCTCTGTGTGTCTCACAACTCTGTGTGGCTCACAACTCTGTGTGTCTCACAGCTCTGCGCGTCTCACAACTGTGTGGCTCACAACTCTGTGTGGCTCACAGCTCTATGTGTCTCACAGCTCTACGTGTCTCACAGCTCTACGTGTCTCACAGCTCTACGTGTCTCACAGCTCTGCGTGTCTCACAGCTCTGTGTGGCTCACAGCTCTACGTGTCTCACAGCTCTGCGTGTCTCACAGCTCTGCGTGTCTCACAGCTCTATATGGCCAGAACATTCTGGCCTAATTTGGGACAAAAGATTATAGGAATATGAAAGTTGCAATAGTTACCAACTACACACTCTAAAGAGTTAACTTTCACCCTGTCACGACTTCAACCGAGGCAGGCTCTCCTTCCCGTTCGGGTGGCGCTCGGCGGTCGTCGTCACCGGCCTACTAGCTGCCACTGACTCTTTTTCCTCCCCCTCCTTATGTGTTTATTTGTATCACCTGGTTTGAGGGAATTGGTAATTAGTGTGGCTTTATTAGTCAGCCAGCCTGTCTGCTTCTTTGTGCGGGATTGTTCGTCTGTTACTTTGGATTTCGGGAGTGGTTAGTGTATTATGTACTGGGTTTGTCTCCCGTGTTTGTAGACAGGTGTTTATGACACCCAGTAAGTCCGTGTTGGACATTTTGGTTTGCCGGTTGGGAATTAAAATCACCGTATTGAAGCTCTGCTGTTCCTGCGTCTGATTTCACACCCCCCGACACCTAGAGCGTTACACACCCGTTGTCATTGAGGGGTATTTTGGGCTACAGTCAGTGAGAAAGTCTGTGAGATATGAATATACACTGCTCAAAATAAAGGGAACACTTAAACAACACAATGTAACTCCAAGTCAATCACACTTCTGTGAAATCAAACTGTCCACTTAGGAAGCAACACTGATTGACAATAAATTTCACATGCTGTTGTGCAAATGGAATAGACAACAGGTGGAAATTATAGGCAATTAGCAAGACACCCCCAATAAAGGAGTGGTTCTGCAGGTGGTGACCACAGACCACTTCTCAGTTCCTATGCTTCCTGGCTGATGTTTTGGTCACTTTTGAATGCTGGCGGTGCTTTCACTCTAGTGGTAGCATGAGACGGAGTCTACAACCCACACAAGTGGCTCAGGTAGTGCAGCTCATCCAGGATGGCACATCAATGCGAGCTGTGGCAAGAAGGTTTGCTGTGTCTGTCAGCGTAGTGTCCAGAGCATGGAGGCGCTACCAGGAAACAGGCCAGTACATCAGGAGATGTGGAGGAGGCCGTAGGAGGGCAACAACCCAGCAGCAGGACCGCTACCTCCGCCTTTGTGCAAGGAGGAGCACTGCCAGAGCCCTGCAAAATGACCTCCAGCAGGCCACAAATGTGCATGTGTCTGCTCAAACGGTCAGAAACAGACTCCATGAGGGTGGTATGAGGGCCCGACGTCCACAGGTGGGGGTTGTGCTTACAGCCCAACACCGTGCAGGACGTTTGGCATTTGCCAGAGAACACCAAGATTGGCAAATTCGCCACTGGCGCCCTGTGCTCTTCACAGATCAAAGCAGGTTCACACTGAGCACATGTGACAGACGTGACAGAGTCTGGAGACGCCGTGGAGAACGTTCTGCTGCCTGCAACATCCTCCAGCATGACCGGTTTGGCGGTGGGTCAGTCATGGTGTGGGGTGGCATTTCTTTGGGGGGCCGCACAGCCCTCCATGTGCTCGCCAGAGGTAGCCTGACTGCCATTAGGTACCGAGATGAGATCCTCAGACCCCTTGTGAGACCATATGCTGGTGCGGTTGGCCCTGGGTTCCTCCTAATGCAAGACAATGCTAGACCTCATGTGGCTGGAGTGTGTCAGCAGTTCCTGCAAGAGGAAGGCATTGATGCTATGGACTGGCCCGCCCGTTCCCCAGACCTGAATCCAATTGAGCACATCTGGGACATCATGTCTCGCTCCATCCACCAACGCCACGTTGCACCACAGACTGTCCAGGAGTTGGCGGATGCTTTAGTCCAGGTCTGGGAGGAGATCCCTCAGGAGACCATCCGCCACCTCATCAGGAGCATGCCCAGGCATTGTAGGGAGGTCATACAGGCACGTGGAGGCCACACACACTACTGAGCCTCATTTTGACTTGTTTTAAGGACATTACATCAAAGTTGGATCAGTCTGTAGTGTGGTTTTCCACTTTAATTTTGAGTGTGACTCCAAATCCAGACCTCCATGGGTTGATAAATTTGATTTCCATTGATAATTCTTGTGTGATTTTGTTGTCAGCACATTCAACTATGTAAAGAAAAACGTATTTAATAAGAATATTTCATTCATTCAGATCTAGGATGTGTTATTTTAGTGTTCCCTTTATTTTTTTGAGCAGTGTATATATACACAGTGGGGAGAACAAGTAGCTCAATTCATGTTTCAAGTCTGTCTTTTAAATCAGCTACTAATAGGTGTGTCCATGACAAACCAGCTCTCACAGTCTCATGTCAGAATTAGATGTTCATCCATGGTTAAGGTTAATTTCAGGCATTAACTTCAAATTCTTAAGGTTAGGCATTAACTCTGAATGGTTAAGGTAAGGGTTTGGGATAGGCTTAAACCAAAAATATCAAAAAACAATATCGCTTGATTTGAACTTGCAACCTTTTGGAATCAGAGGGAGATGCTTTATGCCCATCCTCCATCCCCGTCCACAATACCCTAGCAAACCCCAAACCTACTTGAAGGTAACAGCACTCAATATTGCCCCTAGGGGAAGGTTTCCAAGTCATTTTCCCGACATCCTGAGACATAGACGGACGTCGATTACTTGTATCACGGGTGACCTGGCTATCCAGGACAGTGTCCAATGACAGTGTCACGACTCCGACCGAAATTGGCTCCCCTTCCCTTCGGGTGGCGCTCGGCGCTCGTCGTCACCGGCCTACTAGCTGCCACTGTTTCTTTCTCCCCCTCCTTGTATGTTGATTGATTACACCTGTTATGAGTTGTGGTGATTGGTAGGGCTTTATTAGTCAGCCGGCCCGCCTGTTTCTTTGTGCGGGATTGTTTGGTGTAACATTTGTGTACGTTTGAGACGAATGTGTTTGTTCCTGTTCGTGGGTTTTTGCTATACTGTTTTAGTCCCTGTGTTTGGGGCGTTTGTTTTGTTCGGCACCCAGTGGTTTTGTGAGGTGGCCTGTGTCTGCCGTTTGTGCAATAAAGAGCACTATTTTGAACTGTCTGTTTCCTGCACCTGACTTCAGACCCACGACACCCAGATCGTTACAGACAGTGATACAGTTCACAGGGAGAAAAGGCTCAGTCTCTCTGTCACCACCCTCCTTATCTCTTTGTCTCTCTTCTTTTACTGTCCCTTTTACTGTTGTAACATACACGCAGGGGGTCAGGAAGCAGGTGCAGGTGGTGAGTTTAATAATAACGAACATGGCGTGATACAGAACAAGAGAAGCGTCTGACATAGAAACATAAGCAATACTACCTGATGACTGATGACCAAAGAGTGCTATATAAAGGGTAAGTAATCAAGGGAGTAATGAAGTCCAGGTGTGACTGATGATGAGACGCAGGTGTGCATAAAGATGGGTTGCCAGGATCGGTGATTAGTAGACCAGTGACGTCGAGCGCCAGAGCGGGAGTGGATGTGACAACTGTCTCTTTTAGTGTCTCATTCACTGTCCCTCATTTACTGTCCCTTTTATTGTATATTTTACTGGCTCTTTTACAGTCCCTCATTTACTGTCCCTATTTTACGGTCCCTTTTACCGCCTCTTTTACGGTCCCTCATTTACTGTCCCTATTTTACGGTCCCTTTTACCGCCTCTTTTACGGTCCCTCATTTACTGTCCCTATTTTACGGTCCCTTTTACCGCCTCTTTTACTGTCCCTCTTTTACTGTCCCTCTTTTACTGTCCCTCATTTACTGCGTATTTTACTGTCCCTCTTTTCCTGTCCCTCTTTTCCTGTCCCTCTTTTACCTTCCCCCTTTTACCATCCCTCTTTTACGGTCCCTCATTTACGGTCCCTCATTTACTGGCCCTCTTTTACTGTCTCTTTTACTGTCTCTTTTACTGTCCCTCTTTTACGGTCCCTCATTTACTGTCCCTCTTTTACTGTGTCTTTTACTGTCCCTCTTTAACTGTCCCCCTTTTACTGTCCCTCTTTTACCATCCCTCTTTTACGGTCCCTCATTTACGGTCCCTCATTTACTGGCCCTCTTTTACTGTCTCTTTTACTGTCTCTTTTACTGTCTCTTTTACTGTCTCTTTTACTGTCTCTTTTACTGTCCCTCTTTTACTGTCCCTCTTTTACTGTCCCTCATTTACTGTCCCTCTTTTCCTGTCCCTCTTTTACTGTCCCTCTTTTACTGTCCCTCATTTACTGTCCCTCTTTTCCTGTCCCTCTTTTACTGTCCCTCTTTTACTGTCTCTTTTACTGTCCCTCTTTTACGGTCCCTCATTTACTGTCCCTCTTTTACTGTCCCTCATTTACTGTCCCTCTTTTCCTGTCCCTCT
>NC_052341.1:7500707-7713207 GCF_016432855.1 Salvelinus namaycush | reverse complement strand
CTTCTCCAGGTTTATCTTCCTGTAGGTGATGGCTTTGTTATGGAAGGTTTGGGAATCGCTTCCTTTTAGGCAGTTGTAGAATTTTACGTCTCTTTTCTGGATTTTGATAATTAGCGAGTAGCGGTCTAATTCTGCTCTGCATGCCTTATTTGGTGTTTTACGTTGTACACTGAGGATATTTTTGCAGAATTCTGCATGCAGAGTCTCAATTTGGTGTTTGTCCTATTTTGTGAATTCTTGGTTGGTGAGCAGACCACAGATCTCACAACCATAAAGGGCAATGGGTTCTATAACTGATTCAAGTATTTTTAGCCAGATCCTAATTGTTATGTCAAATTTGATGTTCCATTTGATGGCATACAAGGCCCTTCTTGCCTTGTCTCTCAGATCGTTCACAGCTTTGTGGAAGTTACCTGTGGTGCTGATTTTCAGACAGAGGTATGTATAGTTTTTTGTGTGCTCTAGGGCAACGGTGTCTAGATGGAATTTGTATTCGTGGTCCAGGCAACTGGTCCTTTTTTGGAACACCACTATTTTTTGTCTTACTGAGATTTGCTGTCTGGGCCCAGGTCTGACAGAATCTGTGCAGAAGATCTAGGTGCTGCTGTAGGCCCTCCTTGGTTGGGGACAGAAGCACCAGATAATCACCAAACAGTAGACATTTGACTTCAGATTCTAGTAGGGTGAGGCTGGGTGCTGCAGACTGTTCTAGTGCCCTCTCCAATTTGTTGATATATATGTTGAAGAGGGTGGGGCTCAAGCTGCATCCCTGTCTTTCCCCCCGGCCCTGTGGAAAGAAATGTGTGTGGTTTTTATTAACCAATTTTAACCACACACTTGTTGTTTTTTTAACATGGATTTTATAATGTTGTATGTTTTTCCCCCAACACACCTTTCCATCAATTTGTATAGCAAGTCCTCATGCCAAATTGAGTCTAAAGCTTTTTTGAAATCAACAAAGCATGAGTAGACTTTGCCTTTGTTTTGGTTTGTTTGTTTGTAAATTAAGGTGTGCAGGGTGGTCTGTCGTATGGTAATTTGGTAAAAAGCCAATTTGACATTTGCTCAGTACATTGTTTTCACTGAGGAAATGTACGAATCTGCTGTTAATGATAATGCAGAGGATTTTCCCAAGGTTTCTGTTGATGTATATCCCAAGGAAGTTATTGGAGTCAAATTTGTATCCACTTTTGTGGATTGGGGTGATCAGTCCTTTATTCCAAATTTTGGGGAAGATGCCAGAGCTGAGGATGATGCTAAAGAGTTTAAGTATTTAAGCCAATTGGAATTTGTGGTCTGTATATTTTATCATTTAATTTAGGATACCATCAACCCCACAGGCCTTTTTGGGAAGGAGGGTTTATATTTTGTCCTGTAGTTCATTCAATGTAATTGGAGGATCCAGTGGGTTCTGGTGGTCTTTAATAGTTGATTCTAAGATGTGTATTTGATCATGTATTTTTTGCTGTTTGCCAAAAAGATTGGGGAAGCGGTTTATCCATACATCTCCGTTTTGGATAGATAACTCTTCGCGTTGTTGTTTGTTAAGAGTTTTCCAATTTTCCCAGAAGTGGTTCGATTCTATGGATTCTGTAATTACATTGAGCTGATTTCTGATGTGATGTTCCTTCTTTTTCTGTAGTGTATTTCTGTATTGTTTTAGTGATTCACCATAGTGAAGTCTCAGGTTTTCTGGGTCTCTATGTTTTTGGTTAACTAGGTTTCTCAATTTCTTTCTTACGTTTTTGCATTCTTCGTCAAACCATTTGATATTGTTGTTAATTTTCTTAGGTTGTCCGCTTGAAAGTTTTTGATTTGATAGGGAAGCTGAGAGGTCAAATATACTGTTAGGTTTTCTACCCCAAGTTTACACCTTCACTATTGCAGTGAAACATTTAGTCCATGAAATTGTCTATGAAGCATTTAATTTGTTGTTGCCTAATTGTTTTTTCCACACTACTTTCCTTCCATCTATAGCCTTTCTTAATATTATTCAGTTCCTTTGGCTTTGATGCCTCATGATTGGGCATAGATAGCTATGTTCAAGTAGAGTGTGATTTTGCTGTGATCTGATAGGGGCGTTAGTGGACTGACTGTAAACACTCTATGAGACTCTGTTTTGAGGTCAGTGATAAAGTAGTCTACAGTACTACTGCCAAGAGATGAGCTAAAGGTGTACCTACCATAGGAGTCCCCTCAACGCCTACCATTGACTATGTACATACCCAGCGTTCGACAGAGCTGCAGGAGTTGTCACCCGTTTTTGTTGGTTATGTTGTCGTAGTTGTGTCTAGGAGGGCATATGGGGGAGGGAATGCTGTCACCTCCATGTACGTGTTTGTCCCTCTGTGTGCTGAGGGTGTCAGGTTCTTGTCGAGTTCTGGCATTTAGGTCGCCACAGACTAGAACATGTCCCTGGGCCTGGAAATTGTTGATCTCCCCCTCTAGGATGGAGAAGATGTCATCGTTAAAGTATGGGGATTCTATTGTGGTGATATAGGTAGCACACATGAGGACATTTTTTTCTGTTGAGATCATTTCCTTATTAATTTCTAGCCAGATGTAAATTTTTCCTGTTTTGACTCATTTAAAAGAATGGGTTAGATCTACTCTATACCAAATTAGCATACCCCCCGAGTCTCTTCCCTGTTTCACACCTGGTAGTTTGGTGGATGGGACTATCAGCTCTCTGTAATTTAGGGGGAAACCAGTGAGTCCATCTCCTTTGTACCATGTTTCTTGTAGGATGACAATGTCTGGGTTCCTGCTCTTTAGGCCAAAGGCAGATGACCTCAGACCTTGTATATTTTAGAATGAGATAGTAAAAGCTTTGTGTTTCATAGTGTCTAGTTTTGCTTTTGCGTGGACCATCACATTTTGTGTGGACCATCACAGTAGGTGTGAGTAGAGCATATTGAGAATCTGATACATACCTATTAGGTCGCAGGATGGGGCTTGGGCAGTTGTAATAGTGGGGGTTGGGCCTGTTGCTCTGCTCACGGCCTGGGCATATGTCCTGCTGTCATGTTGAGGTCCTTGCCACAGGGGCCGGAGGCATGGGGTGGGAAAAAGGGGCATAGGTCTGATATGGGGGGGCCTATATAGGGTGTAGCCAGGGTTTGCTTGGGGTGGTCTTAGCTAGTTGGTGTGTGGCTGGTGATGCTCTGGTCTGGGTATAGGTCATCTTGGCGTGGGTTCTCTCGGTGCGGGTCTTTCAGGAGGGGATCTTGCAGGTCTGGTCGGGTGTCTTGCTGGTCTGGTGGGGGAGTCCGTTGTTCTGTTGCTTCTGTGTGATGTGCTGGGGATACAGATGAGGGTGATGTCCTTCAGGGTCCTGGCAAAAGTTGGGATTGCTGCTGTTGTGGATATTCTTACACAGGACACTCAAAGTTAATATTAAATGAATCACTCTTTATTGTTACCAAGCTGGAGAAGTTCCAACAAACTTGATGCACCATAGTGAACGTCTGTCAGAAGCTCTGCTGGGGCAGTCCCGTTAGTTCTCATATATACGGCTATACACAGACAAGTTATATTTGCATGATTTAGCATAATTAATTCATCATTATCGCTTTGTTTCGTTCATGTGACCGACCAATACTGTTTCATAACATGTGACAGATCAATACCTCACGAGGCTTCTTCTCTCTAAGTTGAGACCTTGAAACTGAGATATCTTTCATTCTCAAAACAAGGTCTGGGCGTACTGCTAAATTGCAGATACTGAGAAGTGAGGATTCGTTCAATCAGTCACTTGCATGAACACAGTAATTGGTTATTAGAACAGCACATGAATAGAACACAGAAACTAGTTATAAGAAAAGCACATGTATACATGTCCATCACATTCCATCCTCTTATCACTTGTGCTATAATAATCATTACATTTTAATGTAATCATTCCCTATACTCCTATTAAAGTAAAAACCAGACACTTCATCATTTCAAACCCTTCATATTCTGGGTTGTACAATCCACCTAGTATGGTAATACTATAATCATAATAAAGGTTATACTTCTATTAATGGGAGTGAATATCAAAAATACACACACATACACAAGGGATCTGTAGATTCAGAGGTGAATAAATCTCTCAATGTTATCCATTGTTTCCATATCTCTAACCACAATCGGGTTGGATTGACCTATGTTTTTCTAACTGTCCCTGGGACATCAACTTAGTCAAAATATAAAACCCTGTTGTTTAACAATTCTTGTTAAACGAAAACAACATTCAATCATTATCATCGTCCGTATCTACAGGGGGAAATGGGAGCTAGTTGGCATAGTTGGAAGCTCATTAGTTTCACCATCTTCTGGAGGAGCAGAAAACATGATAGCTGCTGAAATCTTACCAGCCAGAGAGGCACAGATCACCTTACAACCTGTTAATAACACAATTAAGCAAACTAAACAATAAACACAACGCTGTAGCCTATTGTGCAATTTGGGATCCTCAACTTCCAAGGAGAGATTCCAATTCCAAGTTGCAAGCATCCAATCTGGCTTTGGATAATTATTCTTAACAACAGTGGCAATGTATTCAGCAAGATCAGTCACATTAGAAGAGTGATCTGGGACAAATGTACAAAATTCATCACCAATGATTGCACAAGTGCCCCCTTGACCTGCCAACATATAGTCAAGGTCCTCTCTGTTTGCAGAGCTAACTTACGCAATTCTTTAATTTCCCCATTCAATTCTTCCAGGGCATTTGGAGTAGCATTGCCAATTTTCTCCATGTGTCTAGAGATGTTATGCATTTGGTCTAATGCACATGCAACCCCATAGCCAGGAAAAACCACCCCAAAGAACCAGGAGGCAGGTGCCTGAGTGTGAGTGATGTCAGCCAGAGACCTCTTATCTCTCCTCATTCTACGAGGTCTGCAGTCTTTAAACAAAGCATTCCGATCCCTCTCATTATTCGGAACGGTTCTCATAGCTGTCACCACAAACCCTACAGTACATGTCTCTCCCCAGTTCGAGGGAATGCTATAGTAAGCCATTTTTTCACACAAGCAGTAGGCCAATTTTGCGAGGAAATGTAATGTACAACGGGGCATGGCAGGTCTGCTCCACTCATCAAACCATACACCCGAGGCGTCCTTATGACAGCACCCAGCCCACTTGCGTTTCTCTGAAGCATCCGCCGTGGCCTGTAAAGCAATGATATAATTAACAATGAAAAAGTTGGTGGGAGCTGGAACTACTGCCATCTGTAGGAGGGGGGAAACAGAACAGGATGCAGCCCGTTTAGCTGCACAGTCAGCCTTGGCATTCCCCAGAGAAACGTTATCTTTAGAGGGAGTATGGGCCTGACACTTTATCACCGAGATTAGCGAGGGGAGTTGAACAGGCTCCAACAGAGAGGACACAAGCTCAAAAACCCTCTATTCTTCCACAATGTTCCAAAATCATGCACTACACCAACCTCATATCTACTGTCGGTGTATATGTGACCGACCTCCTTGATTCAGTCTTAAGTAACAAAATTTGAAATTGTGTTTTTTACATTGGATAAAAGCAGAGAGACAGAGCCACACAATGGTATATCATACACAGCGTTTTTTATGAATTTTTTATTTCACCTTTATTTAACCAGGTAGGCCAGTAGAGAACAAGTTCTCATTTACAACTGCGACCTGGCCAAGATAAAGCAAAGCAGTGCGACAAAAAACAACAACACAGAGTTACACATGACCGACCAATACTGGTTCATAACATGTGACAGATCAATACCTCACAAGGCTTCTTCTCTCTAAACTGAGACCTTGAAACTGAAATATCTTTCGTTCTCCAAACAAGGTCTGGGCGTACTGCTAAATTGCAGATCTGAGAAGTGAGGATTCGTTCAATCGGTCACTTGCATGAACACAGACATTGGTTATTAGAATAGCACATGTATAACATTTCCATCACACTGCCTTGTAGAGGTGGACCTGGTTGTAAAGGCTGTTCAAGTCCAGGGTGGAGTGGTGGGCCATGAAGACATTAGGTTTTGAGGCACAGTCTCGCGAAATGCTTGCATTCACCCGCTGTATGGTGGCAGGGTGAAAGTATTTTCGTGGTAGCAGGGTGAACACGTTTTTTCATTCACTCCCTTGAGTGCTGTGGCCACCCTTTCCTGCTGGGCCCTCGGGTTATTTGTGCCCGTGTGATTTATGATGTGGCTGGGGACCCTACTCTGTCCTCTGACAACAGCTCCAGGGCATGCCTAGTGTTTTTGCACCAGAGTTTAGCCACTTCGTGTTTGGGAAAAAGTTTATCCTCTTGAATGCGTTTGCCATTTGAGTCAATGAGCAGCACAATCTCTGGCTTTTGTGTCCTCAGTGGATGTCTGGGGATGTCTGGATGTCTGGATGTCTGGGGATGTATGGATGTCTGGGGATGTATGGATGTCTGGGGATGTCTGGATGTCTGGGGATGTCAGGATGTCTGGATGTCTGGGGATGTCAGGATGTCTGGGGATGTCAGGATATCTGGATGTCTGGGGATGTCTGGATGTCTGGGGATGTCTGGATGTCTGGGGATGTCTGGATGTCTGGGGATGTCAGGATGTCTGGGGATGTCAGGATGTCTGGGGATGTCTGGATGTCTGGATGTCTGGGGGTTGTCCAGAAGCCTATCAGGGGAGCTGACAGGGGGGCTGTCAGGAGGTGTTGGGGTCTGTTGGGTTGGTGGGTCCTGTGTTGTCTCTCCCAATGTGGTGTTGAGGTTGTGGTCCGGGCTGAGGTGGGCTGTTCTGTTGGCTTCTCTGGGGGAGTGTCCTGCTCTCTGTCACAACTTAGCTTTCTCACCTCCTCCTTCAGTTCCTTCAGTGCCATGTGTGCCTCTAAGTTCTCTCACCTCAGTCCGTAGAGCAGCCGTCCATCTCCACCTTCTGCCCACCTTCGGTCTTGTTGGGGGGGGGGATACCCTGCACCATTACTGTCCCAGACTTGTACACGTTGACAGAGGTTGTTTCAATTTCCTCAATGTCTAGTATTCTGAGTTTCCACCCTGGGCCAATACCCTCTTTGGGTAAGTTGCTTACGTTCCCCTCTTTGTAGCAGTCAGCAAATAGTGTCTCTGGATTGTCCTTGAGGAGCTTTTTAATTTTTACTTATTCCGTGCCGTGGAATTTTTTATATCCATGAGGTGCTGTATTGTAATCACCTCTGCATAGGGATAAGCCATGGGGGCTTCAAAGCCCTCTGCATAGGGATAAGCCATGGGGGCTTCAAAGCCCTCTGCATAGGGATAAGCCATGGGGGCTTCAAAGCCCTCTGCATTTGGGGGGGGGGGAGGCTGTGAAGCTCTCCTGCCATTAGGCTCAATAGTTTTCACACCTCTCACTTCAAATCAAATCCAATTGTATTGGTCACATGCAGATGTTATTGCGGGTGTAGCGATATGCTTGTGTTTCTAGCTCCAACAGTGCAGTAATATCGAACAAGTAATATGTAACAATTTCACAACAATACACACAATACACACAAATCTAAAGTAGAGGAATGGAATTAAGAATATATAAATATTTGAACGAGCAATGCTAGTGATGGCTATTTAACAGTCAGATGGCCTTGAGATAGAAGCTCTTTTTCAGTCTCTCGGTCCCAGCTTTGATGCACCTGTACTGACCTCGCCTTCTGGATGATAGCGGGGTGAACAGGCAGTGGTTCGGGTGGTTATTGTCCTTGATGATCTTTTTGGCCTTCCTGTGTCATCGGGTGCTGTAGATGTCCTGGAGGGCAGGTAGTTTGCCCCCGGTGATGCGTTGGGCAGACCACACCACCCTCTGGAGAGCTTTGCGGTTGCGGGTGGTGCTGTTGCCGTAGAAGGTGGCTCTCAATTGTGCATCTGTCAAAGTTTGTGAGGGTTTTAAGTGCCAAGTCAAAGCCCTCACGTCCTCCTTGTAGGCAGTTTCGTAATTTGTTGGTCATCAGGCCTACTACTGTTGTGTCGTCTGCAAACTTGATGATTGAGTTGGAGGCGTCGCTTCACACTTCAGTGCTAATTGAAGTAGCAGCCAGGTCAGTTCTGTCCTAGCAGCTTGGTAGCTTAGAAGACTTATTTATTAAGCTCAATATAACAAAATTACCTAGAGATTATTGTCTTTTACTTTTTGGCTCAGACGGAACATTACTCACTCAGTTTTGTGTTGGATGGTATTTCCATGTTCCGCTGTGTTTCTTCTGCAGGTTTTGGCTTGTTAGAAGTTTTAGTTTTTCTTGATAGTCCTTGGTGGTAGTAGTCCATTCAGGTAATTTTGTCCAAAATCAAGGTTTTAGGTATGGAATTGTGACTTGGAATGACTGTTTTAATGTTGAGGTTAGTATCCTTGCAGGTTGTGGGCCGACTGTTTTCTATACTGAGTATTGCCAACTCAGACAGCCTTTCCTGAGACATTAGGTATTATACAGTATGTCCATTGCGCTGTATACAATATAACCTTAGTTTTGAATGATGCCAAGATATACCCGAGATAAGGGACTGTTGATATTGCAACCACCCAACTCAAACACCGGTTCACCAGTATGAACGAAATCGCAAACAGCCCTCAAGAACTGTTTTCTACTAAAGTTGATCACCACATCAGTCACTAGCTTCATCAATAAGTGCGTCGATGTCATCCCAACAATGACCGTACGTACATACCCCAACCAGAAGCCATGGATTACAGGCAACATCCACACTGAGCTAAAGGGTAGAGCTGCCACTTTCAAGGAGCGGGACTCTAACCCGGACGCTTAGAAGAAATCCCGCTATGCCCTCCGACGAACCATCAAACAGGCAAAGCGTCAATACAGGACTAAGATTGAATCGTACTACACCGGCTCCTAAGCTCATCGGATATGGCAGGGCTTGCAAACTATTACGGACTACAAAGGGAAGCACAACCGCGAGCTGCCCAGTGACACGAGTCTACCAGACGAGCTAAATGACTATGGGCACTTCGAGGCAAGCAACACTGAAGCATGCATGAGAGCACCAGCTGTTCCGGACGACTGTGTGATCACGCTCTCCGTAGCCGATGTGAGTAAGACCTTTAAACAGGTCAACTTTCACAAGGCTGCAGAGCCAGACGGATTACCAAGAATTGTACTCCGAGCATTCGCTGACCAACTGGCAAGTGTTTTCACTGACTTTTTCAACCTCTCTCTGACCGAGTCTGTAATACCAACATGTTTCAAGCTGACTGTGCCCAAGAACACCAAGGTAATCTTCCTAAATGACTACTGACCCGTAGCACTCACGTCTGTAGCCATTATCCCAGAAACCCTAGACCCACTCCAATTTGCACACTGCCCCAACAGATCCACAAATGACACAATATCTTTTGCATTGTTGTGTTTTGTGTTGGATGGTATTTCCATGTTCCGCTGTGTTTCTTCTGCAGGTTTTGGCTTGTTATAAGTTTTAGTTTTTCTTGATAGTCCTTGGTGGTAGTAGTCCATTCGGGTAATTTTGTCCAAAATCAAGGTTTTAGGTATGGAATTTTGATTTGGATTGAAGGATTTGATGTTGAGGTTAGTATGCTGTATGCTTGTGATAAAAATTGTTTA
The DNA here is from genome assembly GCF_016432855.1 of Salvelinus namaycush. Classification (NCBI taxonomy): domain Eukaryota; kingdom Metazoa; phylum Chordata; class Actinopteri; order Salmoniformes; family Salmonidae; genus Salvelinus; species Salvelinus namaycush. The sequence continues at coordinate 7,703,662 of NC_052341.1, read as the reverse complement.
TCTACATTTATCCAACTCTAATGCTATATTTTTTCAGAAGAACTCAGGAGCTCAATATCTCTCTCTCTCTCTTTCTCTCTCGCTCTCTTTCTCTCTTGCTCTCTCTCTCTCTCACACGCACTCTCTCTCTCTCTCGCTCTCTCTCTCTCAATCTCTCTCACTCACTCACTCTCTCTCACACACACTACAGTGACTGCACATTACCATCCCCATAGGCCCTCAGGCCGGATGTGTAAAAGCTCACTGCATTCCTTTCCTGTTAGGTACAGCCCAGAGCAAGCCTACTGCTGTGTGTGTGTGTTTTGTGGGAGGGGTTGCCTGAAACAACTAAATGCATCGGGGAACCCCTCTTTGTTTTTTTGACCTGCCTGTGTTTTGTTGCTTTTGTAGGCGTGGCATTACCCATTACCCTCTCTCTCTCTCTCTCTCTCTCTCTCTCTCTCTCTGTGAATATGTCCCTAATGGATATGGAATGTACTTACAATGCGCTTGCACAATAAAATTCAAACAGAGTGTATTTACTGATAGACTGGACCCCACTGACTAAACATTTAGTTAGGTCTCATCTTTGACATTCTGGCCCAGAGTATTTCCTAGTCATGTTGTCATGAAAAACATAATGCATTGTCTGCAAGGCTGTTGCTGTCATGTAGTGCACTGGGTATTGTTATCATGCACGGCTCTTGGAATTGCCTAACACAGAGCGGTCTTTGTATTTGTTTGAACCAGGAAGTAGAGAGTCTTCCTGATGGGAGCCAGATAGTAAACATTACTGTAATAGTTTATGGCCCTATTCCCGTCAATGTTGCTGACCCTGTCAATCAATTATGTAATCAGAGGTTTATGGAGAAGGGGAGGCACTAGCGGTAAAGCTGTGTGTGTGTGTGTGTGTGCGTGCGTGCGTGCGTACATCTAAACTGGTTGTGTGAATTTGGAAAGTAGCATGATTTCTCTCATGAAAATCTTGAGGTAGAAACCACAACTTTAGAAATGAAACTGTGTACAAATGCCGTATCTTAATTTTATCATCCTGTTGTTGCAGTAATTTTCTTGCATAGCAGGAAAATGCAAACATGTAGTGTATTCAAGGTTTGAAAAGGCTTCTAAAGTTAGCAATTTCCACTTTACAATTTCAGACTTGATTTTCCCTACAGATAAATGTATCAACCCCTACAAAAAAAAAAAAATCCATTCATTATAATCCACATATCCTGTTGCTGCAGGATTATTTTCCTGCTGTAGCAAACTGGCTCAAATTAAAATCCTACATCTGTAGTTGTGTGTTTTTTCCTTTATGATGTGAGAAAGTGGAGATGTTCTGTGTAAGTGTGATTGTGTTTGTTCATTCTCAGTTCTCTAAACCATAGCACTTGTAACAAACACCGTCTAACTGTGTGTGTGAGAAAGAGAGAGATAGTTCATTTCACTTTTGTTTAATCTCTATTTCACTTGCTTTGGCAATATAAACATGTTTCCCATGCCAATAAAGCCATTTGAATTGAATTGGGAGAGAGAGAGAGAGAGAGAGAGTTACTCACACTATTGATAAATTCTCCACCCAGACCCTCACGTACACCTTTTACACACTGTTAACCACAGACCATCATAAATCTCTCCCACGTGGAACCTTTCACCTCTCTGACCTCACATACACTAATTCTCTGACCCCCTCACCTATTTCTCACTCTCAAAACACACACACACACACACACACACACACACACACACACACACACACACACACACACACACACACACACACACACACACACACACACACACACACACACACTACAGTTCAGTACACTGCACATTTCCAGAGAAATGTTTCACGTGTACCCCACACAGCAAATTTGCAGGTGTTACAATCTCGGTGTTGAGGTAAAAAAGTGTTATATCTGAGAGTTGATTCTAGAGGGGTTAACACCAGAGGGGTTTAAATTGACAGCATATTCAGTTAAAGTGTTAATTAAATCGCACACAGACAGACAGAGGTGTATCCTACATAAATGAAGGCACAAAGAGAATCGGTTCAATTTGGTTAAAAAAAAGTGCGCTTTAATATTAAGTATTGAAATATCTTAGAAATATAAATATGTGCAAAGTTCCTTTATTCATTTCTATTTTGTAATGCTTTTAGTTTTTGTTGTTCCAGATAGTATGTCCTGTCTGCCAGTCTAGTGGCGAGGTTATGAGCAGTCTTTATGAAAGACGAGTACTTCACATGTAGCTGGGCTGATGCGACACATGTAAACATTATGTTGTTAGTAAATGTTAAAAATGACAAACGTTGATCTTCTACTAATTTGACTTCTATCAGGAAGACATGGATTCAGCTTAACACTACATCATCATCAAAATCATTATTATCATGTCTTCGTCATCATCTTCATCACTATCATCATCATCACTACCATCATCATCAGACCAAATGAAGGGGTTGTCATCGTCTCTGTGGTCTGAAAACCATCTCTAACCTCTCCCCCAGCCTCACCCTTTCCTAACCTCTCCCCCTCTCCCCCAGCCTCACCCCTACTTGTCTTACTCACTCTTTCCTCACCTTTTCCTAACCTCTCCCCCTCTCCCCCAGCCTCACCCCTACTTGTCTTCCTCACCCTTTCCTAACCTCCCCCCCAGCCTCACCCCTACTTGTCTTCCTCACCCTTTCCTAACCTCTCCCCCTCTCCCCCAGCCTCACCCCAAATTGTCTTCCTCACTCTTTCCTCACCCTTTCCTAACCTCTCCCACTCGACTTCTGACTATGTTCTGCTTCAGTTGTAGTTGTTTCTGCCTGTGTCTCAAATGGCAACCTATTTCCTATAGTGAACTACTTTTGACCAGAGTCCACAGGCTCCCAAAGTAATGCACTATAAAAGGAATAGGGTGCTATTTGGGACACACATTGTTGTTTCTGTCTGTCTGTCTGTCTGTCTGTCTGTCTGTCTGTCTGTCTGTCTGTCTGTCTGTCTGTCTGTCTGTCTGTCTGTCTGTCTGTCTGTCTGTCTGTCTGTCTGCCTGCCTGCCTGCCTGCCGGCCCCCTGGGACTATAATAAGATCCACTGTTAGCTTTGGTTGTCTGCCAGGGCTTTTGTCTGACTAACAGTGGTCTGCTCAGACTCACTGTCACAACTCCTGTTCTCAGAGAGATATGTGGTGTGGGGGGGGGGGGGGGGGGGGGATAAAGACAAGAGGGAGAGACAGGGGCACCTCCATCACATTCTAACAGAAGAGCTTCCAAAGCTGCAGTATAGCTGTATGTATGCCTGTGTGTGTGTCTATCTGTGTGTGTCTATGTGTGTGAGGCTAGTGGCTGTCTTCAGCCATGATCCCTCACACCTTCCTATGAGGCCATGCTAGTTGGCATGCAGCAGTGGAAATGTGTACGACACCATGCACACAAACACATTCACTCTGCTATGGGCCCCTGGTTTGACATTCACTGCCATACTCCCCACCCTCTCTCCTTTTCTCTCATTATACTTCCATCCCTCTCTCTATCTCCCTCTCTCTCTCACTCTCAATCCAGTCAGCCCATTTTACATGTCAGACAGGAGAAAGAGTAGAGGTAAGCTTCTGCTAATCAATAGAAAGAGCTGTTCCTCAGCCCCAGCAGCACAACGAAAGATACTGCTAAAGGGTGTGTTTGCTTGCGTGTGTGCACGTTCACTGTCTGCGTCACTTTAATCTTTTTGACTACCCAATCACAGCTTCCGCTGGGAGAACGACTAACTTGGCTGACAGGGCAATAACCTTTGACCCCCAGCGTTTTCCTGACTCCCATTGACAGTCTCTCCAGGAGAGGTGTATCCATGGCTACCAATATGAGGCTCCACTTGATAGGAAAGCAGTGGCATCGATCTAGGATCAGCTTACCCTCTCCAAATCCTATCCTCAACCGTTAGACGGGGAAACCCCCAAACTGAACTGTGTGTGTGTGTGTGTGTGTGTGTGTGTGTGTGTGTGTGTGTGTGTGTGTGTGTGTGTGTGTGTGTGTGTGTGTGTGTGTGTGTGTGTGTGTGTGTGTGTGTGTGTGTGTGTGTGTGTGTGTTTGTGTGTGTGTTAGATGGGAGCATCGTACTCCGCCAAGAAGTCTCTTAGAGTGTGAGGGAGCTGGTGTGTGTCGGGGGGATCCGGGCCCCCCAGGTGTCCGTTCAGGGTCCTTCTACACAGGTGCTGGAGGGAGGACAGCGAGGAGGGGAGGGGTCGACGCAGTTCTAACGGAACCTTCTCTCCCCCAGAGTGGATCAGATACAAACTCCCTGTCCCCACAGTCTCCCCTGCAGTCGCAGCCATGCCTCCCCCTGTCCTTACCCCGGCCTCCCCATCTCCTCCTCCACCTCCCTCCTTCCCCATGTAGTGTCCAATCAGTTTGAGCACACAGTCGAAACGCGGGGGCGTGTGCGTGCAGTGGGGGTCAGGCTGCAGGTAAAAGCTTCCCCCTTGGCTGTGGATCCGGAGGTTCTTGGTCCCGCGAGCCGTCTGGACCGACAGTGTGAAGAAGTAGTGGTGGTCGGAGGAGTCTCGGACCAGGAAGGTCCCGGGGGGCTGGGAGCGGAGCAGAGCGCTGGCCTCACGACCCCCCACTGCACCCCAGTAGAACCCACTCTCCTGTAACTTATGCACCGCACACAGCACCTGGAACAGGGGGAAATAATAGGTTTTAATAAAACAATTGTTTCATTTATGCAAAGTAGGTACATCAAATATACTATACACACAGCACCTGGCAGAGGAACTATAATATATGATGCTGTAATGATAACAATTAGACAAACCATCTGAGACTAGGAGGAATAATGATGATGATGGGTTAGCATTTAGTAAGAGGCTAGCTAGTTTGCATATAGTACATGTGGAGCTGCCACATGTTGACAGAGTTGAACTGGCCTGTTGGTAGTGTGCGTGCGAGCTGAAGGGTTTGTAGCGCAGGGGGTGCACGTCTGACCCCTGACCTCTGGCCTCTGGGTGGGTAACGCTGCTCATGGCTGGGGGGGTCGTGCCTGCTATGGGTTACCATGGCGCCCTGACCCCCCCTGCTCGGCTTGCTGACCGAGGGGTGGGGGGTCCAGAGCAGGGAGGGGGAGGAGGTACAAGGGGAGGAGGTGAGTTGTGATGGAGGTGGAGAGGAGAAAGGGAGAGGACGTGAGGGAGGAGGGGAGGAGGGAGGATGAGGACGTGTGGGGGGAGGAGGGGAGAGGACGTGAGGGAGGGGAGGAGTAGGGTAGTGGACGTGATTCCCAGAGTGAAGACACTGAGGAGCAGTCCAGAGAGGACCTCAGAGAGACCACCCACTGCAGACAGCTGCAGAGAGAGAGAGAGTGAGAGTTATCTCTATTGAAAAGCTTCATTCATAACAAACCGTGTTTTTATTTATTTATAAACACACATATACACACACACAGTGCCTTCGGAAAGTAGTCAGACACCTTGACTTTTTCCACATTTTGTTAAGTTACAGCCTTATTCTAAAATTGATTAAATAGTTTTTTTCCCCTCTCATCAATCTACACACAATACCCCATAATGACAAAGCGAAAACAGGTTTTTAGAAACTGAAACATCACATTTACATAAGTATTCAGACCCTTTACTCAGTACTTTGTTGAAGCACCTTTGGCAGCTATTACAGCCGCGAGTCTTCTTGGGTATGACGCCACAAGCTTGGCACACCTGTATTTGGGGAGTATTACATTCTTCTCTGCAGATTCTCTCAAGCTCTGTCAGGTTGGATGGGGATAGTCGCTGCACAGCTATTTTCAGGTCTCTCCAGAGATGTTCGATCGGGTTCAAGTCCGGGCTCTGGCTAGGCCACTCAAGGACATTCAGAGACTTGATCCGAAGCCACTCCTGCGTTGTCTTGGCTGTGTGCTTAGGGTCGTTGTCCTGTTGGAAGTTGAACCTTCTCCCCAGTCTGAGGTCCTGAGTTCATCAAGGATCTCTCTGTACTTTGCTCTGTTCATCTTTCCCTCAATCCTGACTAGTCTCCCAGTCCCTGCCGCTGAAAAACATCCTCACAGCATGATGTTGCCACCACCATGCTTCACCGTAGGGATGGTGCCAGGTTTCCTCCAGACGTGACGCTTGGCATTCAGGCCAAAGAGTTCAATCTTGCTTTCATCTTGTTTCTCATGTTCTTAGAGTCCTTTTGGCGAACTTCAAGCCGGCTGTCATGTGCCTTTTACATAGGAGTTACTTCCGTCTGGCCACTCTACCATAAAGGCCTGATTGGTGGAGTGATGCAGAGATGGGATAACCTTCCAGAAGGACAACCATCTCCACAGAGAAACTATTGAGCTCTGTCAGAGTGACCATCGGGTTCTTGGTCATCTCCCTGACCAAGGCTCTTCTCCCCCGATCGCTCAGTTTGGCCGGGCGGCCAGCTCTAGAAAGTGTCTTGGTGGTTCCAAACTTCTTCCATTTAAGAATGATGGAGGCCACTGTGTTCTTGGGGACCTTCAATGCTGCAGACATTTTTTTTGGTACCCTTCCCCAGATCTGTGCCTCGACACAATCCTGTCTCGGAGCTCTACGGACAATTCCTTCGACCTCATGGCTTGGTTTTTGCTCTGAAATGCACCGACATGCACTGTCAAATGTGGGACCATATATAGACAGGTGTGTGCCTGTCCAATCAATTGAATTTACCACAGGTGTACTCCAATCAAGTTATAGAAAAATCTCAAGGATGATCAATGAAACAGGATGAACCTGAGCACAATTTTGAGACTCATAGCAAAGGGTCTGAATACTTATATCTGTAATAAAACCCTTTTTTAGAGATTCTTTTTTTCTTATTGGTTGTGCCTGGCTCCCGAGTGAGTGGGCCTGGCTCCCGAGTGAGTGGGCCTGGCTGCCAAGTGAGTGGGCCTGGCTGCCAAGTGAGTGGGCCTATGCCATCCAAGGCCCACACATGGTTGCACTCCTGCCCAGTCATGTGAAATCCAAAGATTAAGGCTTATTTCATGTATTAAATTGACTGGTTATGAAATTGTTGAATGTTGCGTTTATATTTTGTTCAGTGTGTATACACACAGTGCATTCACAGTGCATTCTGAAAGTATTCAGAACCCTCACTTTTTCCACATTTTGTTACGTTACAGCCTTATTCTAAAATTGATTCAATTATTGTTTTTCCTCATCAATCTATACACAATACCCCACAATGACAAAGCAAAAGTAGGTCTTTAGAAAAATGTTTGAAAATGTATTACAAATAAAAAAACAGAAAAACCTTATTTAAAAAAAAAAGTGGTCTGCCCGTTGTTAGGCCGGTTGGATGTTCTGCTAAATTCTCTAAAACGAAGACGTTGGAGGCAGCTTATGGTAAAGAAATGAACATTACATTCTTTGGCAACAGCTCTGGTGGACATTTCTGCAGTCAGCATGCCAATTGCACACTCCCTCAAAACTTGAGACATTTGCGGTGTTGTGTTGTGTGACAAAACTGCACATTTTAAAGCGGCCTTTTATTGTCCCTAGCACAAGATGCACCTGTGTAATGATCATGCTGTTGATATGCCACACCAGTCAGGTGGATGGATTATCTTGACAAAGTAGAAATGCCCACTAACAGGGATGTAAACACATTTGTGCATAAACACTTAGAGAAATATGTTTTTTGTGTGTTTTGAAAATTTCTGGGATAGTTTTTTTTTCAACTCAATAAACATTTGGGGCGGCAGGTAGCCTAGTGGTTAGAACGTTGGGCCAGTTACCGAAAGACTGCTAGATCGAATCCCCGAGCTGACAAGGTAAACATATGTCCTTCTACCCCTGAACAAGGCAGGTAACTTACTGTTCCTAGGCCATCATTGTAAATAAGATTTTTTTCTTAACTGACTTGCCTAGTTAAATAAACATGGGACCAACATTTTGCGTTTATATTTTGTTCAGTGTACATCATAGGCTGTATTAAACATGTGTTATCTCTATCTCCAGTATACAGTCAGACGATTCAATTGCCATCGATTGCCCCCCCCCCCCCCCCCCCCCCCCGGGGGGATTCTCAGTAAACCGAGTTTTATGAATGAGTCCCGGTCCATTCTGAATAAACAACCTCATTCCCATGCAGCCTGCTCGCGCCAGCAGAGCGGCTATGGTTCTCCGGTTTCACAGTAAATAGGCTACCCTGGATGGGTCTGGTCTGGCGGTCTCACTGTGCTACTGGTCGTTGCATTTGGAGCGAGACGGAACGTGCCCGGCACAATAATGGATGGATCTTCATTCTCCAGGACCGCCTCTTGTTGTTACTCGAAGCGGCGCCATAACTGCCCGCTATGCATCTGCGAAACACGTCCTCCGCCTGAGCCAAGCTGGAGACTCTTCCAGCCACAGAATAGAAACATGACTTACAACGAAAACGCAGAAATAGACAATGCTATCTGAAATAAGGAGAATGAGTAGGCTATATAGCCTAGCGTGTGTCCCACATAGGAGTACTGTTCTGCATTGCGCCATTACAGCCTGCTGTTCGTAGTAGTGCTGGCTCCCTGGGATGTTTTAGAGAGGCAATTGCTCGAGCCCAAAAAGCTCACCATATCGCCATTATGATAACGTTTTGCCCAATTGCACAATGCACACATGCACTATGCTATTTTACGCACCACAGAGTAACGGTCAAAGCGCCGGGTATGGAGCCTGTTTATTTACCTTGGAGATGGTTCCTGTCTCGGGCTCCAGCGTTCCTCTCCGGGGGGAGAAAATATCCAAAGTCCCCGAGTTAAATCATTTATAAACTTGGTCATTAACTCCTGTCTCTTCTAACCGACAGAGGAACGGGTCCGTAGGCTATTGTCGGTAAAGACGTCGGGGTCCTCCCCCTTATATTATTATTCTCTCTCAATTCAATTCAAAGGGCTTTATTGGCATGGGAAACATGTTTATATTACCAAAGCAAGTGAAATAGATAATAAACAATACTCTCTCCTTCTTTCTCTATCCAGCAAACGGAGGTAGTTGTGTTACAGCGACCAACGAGTAGTCTATAGAGCTGATATTCGTAAGGCTCCACCTCCTCGGCTCCGAAGTTCTTCCAGTAATAACACACACACACACACACACACACACACACACACACACACACACACACACACACACACACACACACACACACACACACACACACAAAAGAATAATCAGTGTGTGACCTTCTTTTACGGGGCGATTCCCGTATTAGCTGGTGAGTCCTCCCTTTCCCTCCACTCCGCCCTGACAAGATGAAACAGTTGAAGATGTTTATTTACCCTTGAGGAAACCCATAATTCCTGACTGACAACTAGCCTACATTGTACTTTACATTCACGTCATTTAGCAGACACACTTATCCAGAGCAACTAGGGTTAAGTGCTTGCTCAAAGGCACATAGACAGATTTTCACCTAGTTGTCTCGAGAATACGAACCAGCAACCTTTCATTTACTGGCCCAAAACTTTTAACTACTAGCCTACTGCTGACCGCACTGATAAACAGTGTTACACAATTTAGACTCATGCTTACTTGCCTACAGTAGGCCTAGGCTAGAATTCAGACAAGGGACCCAATTTAGGGTAGCCTCCCAGCTAGCACATAACGTTCTGAGAACCTTAGAGCTTGGCGAGAGTGTGGTTGTCTTATGGTTATTTTGCATACAACCTTCCCACAACATTCTGGGAATGGTACAACATAGTTGCTTGGCTTTGAACATTCTCAGGAGATTTAAGGAACTTAACAAAAAAAAAGTACATTTCTTGGCATTTCATTAGTTTAACAGAATGTTTCCTAAAAGTTACATTTAATTTCAATTTTGGTAGTGTTCTAGGAACATTTTCCAACTGGTTTGACATGGAATGTTCTCAAATAGTTCAGAGAACATTAAGAAGTGTGAGAATTTGTGAGTATTTCAGTACTTCAGCATAACCTTTCCTACAGGTTTCCTCATGGTTCTATTTAAATGTCCTCAAATTGTTTCGAGAACATTAAGAAAACTTTCCATAAAAAACACAAGAAAACCTTAGTAACGTTCAGAGAACATTTTAACAATGTTATTTAAATGCAGAGGATGCGCACAGTGCAACAATATGATCAAGTGTGAATATTTCTGCCACCCACAAACGGTTCCAAATAAATTACATTATTATGTGTTCCACCACCCATGTTATTTACATTATTAAATGTCCATGTGGGCTGTGCTACAATATCCGGACCCCTTCTACTGCCGGTATGGGGCACGGAACCACGCAGATCCTCTACGACTGGAATACCGACATAATCTGCCCGAGGACTCCAACAGGCCCCTCAGGCGCGACGCCCGCTGATGGCCCATTCTGCTAACCTGCTAGGCCTGCTAGCTACCTAGAGCTACCTGGAACCCTACTAATTCCACGACTGGTCTATCGACGTCACCGCACGAAGAGGCAAAAACAGACTTACCCCCATCGCGACGTACCCCAAAGGCTAACTTGCTAGCCCCGGTCTGCTAACTGCTAGCTTGCCTGCCCCGGTCTGCTAACTGCTAGCTTGCCTGACCCAGTTGGCTAACTGCTAGCTTGCCTTCCCCGGTCTGCTAACTGCTTGCTTGCTAACCCAGTCTGCTAACTGCTAGCTTGCCAGCCCCGGTCTGCTAGCTTGTTAAGCCCCGGCCTACTAACTGTTAGCTTGTTAGCATCGGCCTGCTAACTTTCTGAATCGCCGTGTACCCAGTGAGCCCAACCACTCACTGGACCCATATGTTCACTTGGCTACGCATGCCTCTCTCTAATATCAATATGCCTTGTCCATTACTGTCCTGGTTGGTGATTACTGTCTTATTTCACTGTAGAGCCTCTAGCCCTGCTCAATATGCCTTAACCAACCATGTTGTTCCACCTCCTACATATGCGATGACATCACCTGGTTTAAACGTCTCTAGAGACTATATTTCTCTCATCATTACTCAATGCCTAGGTTTACCTCCAATGTACTCACATCCTACCTTACCTTTGTCTGTACACTATGCCTTGAATCTATGCTATCGAGCCCAGAAACCTGCTCCTTTTACTCTATTCCGAACATGCTGGACAGCCAGTTCGTATAGCATTTAGCCGTACCCTTATCCTACTTCTCCTCTGTTCCTCTGGTGATGTAGAGGTTAATCCAGGTCCTGCAGTGCCTAACCCCACTCCCCAGGTGCTATCATTTGTTGACTTCTGTAACCGTAAAAGCCTTGGTTTCATGCATGTTAACATTAGAAGCCTACTCCCTAAGTTTGTTTTACTCGCTGCTTTAGCACACTCTGCCAACCCAGATGTCTTAGCCGTGTCTGAATCCTGGCTTAGGAAAACCACCAAAAACCCTGAAATCTCCATCGCTAACTATAACATTTTCCGCCAAGATAGAACTGCCAAAGGGGGCGGTGTTGCAATCTACTGCAAAGATAGCCTGTAGAGTTCTGTATTACTATCCAAGTCTGTACCCAAACAATTAGAGCTTCTACTTCTAAAAATTCCCCTTTCCAGAAACAAGTCTCTCACTGTTGCCGCTTGCTATAGACCTCCCTCTGCCCCCAGCTGTGCCCTCGATACCATATGTGAATTGATTGCCCCCATCTATCTTCTGAGCTCGTGCTACTAGGTGACCTAAACTGGGACATGCTTAACACCCCGGCCATCCTACAATCTAAACTTGATGCCCTCAATCTCATACAAATGATCAATGAACCTACCAGGTACAACTCCAAATCCGTAAACATGGGCACCCTCATAGATGTCATCCTAACTAACTCGCCCTCCAAATACACCTCTGCTGTTTTCAATCAAGATCTCAGCGATTACTGCCTCATTGCCTGCATCCGTAATGGGTCTGCGACCAAACGACCACCCCTCATCACTGTCAAACGCTCCCTAAAACACTTCTGCCAGCAGGCCTTTCTAATCGACCTGGCCGGGGTATCCTGGAATGACATTGACCTCATACCGTCAGTAGATTATGCCTGGCTATTATTTTAAAGTGCCTTCCTCACCATCTTAAATAAGCATGCCCCATTCAAAAAATGTAGAACTAGGAATAGATATAGTCCTTGGTTCACTCCAGACCTGTCTGCCCTTGACCAGCACAAAAACATCCTGTGGCGTTCTGCATTAGCATCGAATAGCCCCCGTGATATGCAACTTTTCAGGGAAGTTAGGAACAAATATACACAGGCAGTTAGGAAAGCTAAGGCTAGCTTTTTCAAACAGAAATTTGCTTCCTGTAGTACTAACTCCAAAAAGTTCTGGGACACTGTAAAGTCCATGGAGAATAAGAGCACCTCCTCCCAGCTGCCCACTGCTCTGAGGCTAGGAAACACTGTCACCACCGATAAATCCACTATAATTGAGAATTTCAATAAGCATTTCTCTATGGCTGGCCATGCTTTCCACCTGGCTACCCATACCCCGGTCAACTGCCCGGCACCCTCCACAGCAACCCGCCAAAGCCCCCACCATTTCTCCTTCACCCAAATCCAGATAGCTGATGTTCTGAAAGAGCTGCAAAATCTGGACCCCTACAAATCAGCCGGGCTAGACAATCTGGACCCTCTCTTTCTAAAATTATCTGCCAAAATTGTTGCAACCCCTAATACTAGCCTGTTCAACCTTTCTTTCGTATCGTCTGAGATTCCCAAAGATTGGAAAGCTGCCGCGGTCATCCCCCTCTTCAAAGGGGGTGACACTCTAGACCCAAACTGCTACAGACCTATATCTATCCTACCCTGTCTTTCTAAGGTCTTCGAAAGCCAAGTTAACAAACAGATTACTGACCATTTCGAATCCCACCGTACCTTCTCCGCTATGCAATCTGGTTTCAGAGCTGGTCATGGGTGCACCTCAGCCACTCTCAAGGTCCTAAACGACATCATAACCGCCATCAATAAGAGACATTACTGCGCAGCCGTATTCATCGACCTGGCCAAGGCTTTCGACTCTGTCAATCACCACATTCTTATTGGCAGACTCGACAGCCTTGGTTTCTCAAATGATTGCCTCGCCTGGTTTACCAACTACTTCTCTGATAGAGTTCAGTGTGTCAAATCGGAGGGCCTGTTGTCCGGACCTCTGGCAGTCTCTATGGGGGTGCCACAGGGTTCAATCCTCGGGCCGACTCTTCTCTGTATACATCAATGATGTTGCTCTTGCTGCTGGTGATTCTCTGATACATCTCTATGCAGACGACACCATTCTGTATACTTCTGGCCCCTCTTTGGACACTGTGTTAACTATCCTCCAGGAGAGCTTCAATGCCATACAACTCTCATTCCGTGGCCTCCAACTGCTCTTAAATGCAAGTAAAACTAAATGCATGCTATTCAACCGATCACTGCCCGCACCTGCTCGCCCGTCCAGCATCACTACTCTGGACGGCTCTGACTTAGAATACGTGGACAACTACAAATACCTAGGTGTCTGGTTAGACTGTAAACTCTCCTTCCAGACTCACATTAAGCATCTCCAATCCAAATTTAAATCTAGAATCCGCTTCCTATATCGCAACAAAGCATCCTTCACTCATGCTGCCAAACATACCCTTGTAAAACTGACCATCCTACCGATCCTCGACTTCGGTGATGTCATCTATAAAATAGCCTCCAACACTCTACTCAACAAACTGGATGCAGTCTATCACAGTGCCATCCGTTTTGTCACCAAAGCCCCATACACTACCCACCATTGCGACCTGTACGCTCTCGTTGGTTGGCCCTCGCTTCATACTCGTCGCCAAACCCACTGGCTACAGGTTATCTACAAGTCTCTGCTAGGTAAAGCCCCGCCTTATCTCAGCTCACTGGTCACCATAGCAGCACACACCCGTAGCACGCACTCCAGCAGGTATATCTCACTGGTCACCCCCAAAGCCAATTCCTCCTTTGGTCGTCTTTCCTTCCAGTTCTCTGCTGCCAATGACTGGAACGAACTTCAAACATCTCTGAAGCTGGAAACACTTATCTCCCTCACTAGCTTTAAGCACCAGCTGTCAGAGCAGCTCACAGATTAATGCACCTGTACATAGCCTATCTATAATTTAGCCCAAACAACTACCTCTTCCCCTACTGTATTTATTTATTTATTTTGCTCCTTTGCACCCCATTATTTCTATTTCTATTTTTTATTTACTTTGCACATTCTTCCACTGCAAATCTACCATTCCAGTGTTTTACTTGCTATATTGTATTTACCTCGCCACCATGGCCTTTTTTTGCCTTTACCTCCCTTATCTCACCTCATTTGCTCACATTGTATATAGACTTATTTTTCTACTGTATTATTGACTGTATGTTTTGTTTATTCCATGTGTAACTCTGTGTTGTTGTATGTGTCGAAATTGCTATGCTTTATCTTGGCCAGGTCGCAGTTGCAAATGAGAAATTGTTCTCAACTAGCCTACCTGGTTAAATAAAGGTGAAATAAAAATAAATAAAATAAATATGTAGGTAAAACCTCTCATTCTCTCAAACAGAGGATCAGTGGACATAAAAGTTAAATCAGGAGAAACGACAGGGATTATCCAGTCGCAGTACATTTTAATGACCTAAAGCATGACATTTCTACCTTTAGATTTTGTGGCATAGAGAAAGTTAAGATATCAGACAGGGAAGGTGACATTAATAATACTCTGAGTAAAAGATAATGTTTTAGGATTTTCACCTCAACATGAATTATGCTCCTATTTAAGATTACTCTGTTTTTCATACGATGTACCCAATGATTAATGAAAACTTGCTCGGTAGGTCTATGTCCTCATTGTTGTTTTACAGACGTGTTTAATATGTCTTATTACACACTTTATTCGAATATTTATGAAATGCATATTGTTATATTCGGTAGCACTTATTTGTTTTTCCTTCGCCTCCAACCCCTTTCGATGCATGGTACGGATGTGGGTGGGGCTAGGTCTACATAAGGGCGTAATTTTTTTTTTTACTTACAAAAGCTCTGACGAAGGCTGTGAGGCCGATACGTAAGCTTATTAAAGATCAGTGATACTATCAAGAGCAGTGTGCGGTTTCCTTTTTCCTACGTCTTGTTCAACTGTTACCATGCACCTGCAAAAAAGATTGCTCAGATGTGCGAGTGCCTTTTGAATGAATGAATTAAGAATGTTATTTAAAAACATACATTCTGTTCTGACAGTGAATAAAATGTTCCATAAAAAACGCAAGAAAACTTTAGTAATGTTCAGAGAACATTTTAGAATGTTATTGAAAAACATACATTCTGTTATCAGAAAGTGAAGAAATGTTTCATAAAAAACACAATAATAAACAAAACTCTCTCTATCCTATATTTTGTTAAGAGTGTTCAGGTGTGTTGTTCAGAGAACATTAAGAAGCAACATTCTACTGTGGGAATTTTAGTACTTCAGCATAACGTTTCCTACAGGTTTCATCATGGTTCTATAAACAGATGTGCGGGATAATGGTGTTGATGTGAGCCATTACCAGCCTTTCAAAGCACTTCATGGCTACAGACGTGAGTGCTACGGGTCTGTAGTCATTTAGGCAGGTTGCCTTTGTGTTCTTGGGCACAGGGACTATGGTGGTCTGCTTGAAACATATTGGTATTACAAACTCAATCAGGAACATGTTGAAAATGTCAGTGAAGACACCTGCCAGTTGGTCAGCACATGCCCGGAGCACACGTCCTAGTAATCCATCTGGCCTGGCAGCCTTGTGTATGTTGACCTGGTTTAAGGTCTTACTCACGTCGGCTACGGAGAGCGAGATCACACAGTCGTCCGGAACAGCTGATGCCCTCATGCATGCCTCAGTGTTGCTTGCCTCGAAGCGAGCATAGAAGTGATTTCGCTCGTCTGGTAGGCTCGTGTCACTGGGCTGTGCTTCCCTTTGTAGTCTGTAATAGTTTGCAAGCCCTGCCACACAAGATGAGCGTCGGAGCCGGTGTAGTAGGATTCAATCTTAGCCCTGTATTGACGCTTTGCCTGTTTGATGGTTCGTCGCAGGGCATAGCAGGATTTCTTGTAAGCTTCCGGGTTAGAGTCCTGCACCTTGAAATCGGCAGCTCTACCCTTTAGCTCAGTGCGAATGTTGCCTGTAATCCATGACTTCTGGTTGGGGTATGTACGTACAGTCACTGTGGGGACGACATCCTCGATGTACTTATTGATGAAGCCAGTGACCGATGTGGTGTACTCCTCAATGCCATCGGAAGAATCCCGGGAACATGTTCCAGTCTGTGATAGCAAAACAGTCCTGTAGCTTAGCATCTACTTCATCTGACCACTTTTTTATTGATCGAGTCACTGGTGCTTCCTGCTTTAATATTTGCTTGTAAGCAGGAATCAGGAGGATAGAGTTGTGGTCGGATTTACCAAATGGAGGGCGAGGGAGAGCTTTGTACGCGTCTCTGTGTGTGGAGTACAGGTGATCTACAATTGTTTTCCCTCTGGTTGCACATTTAACATGTTGATAGAAATTTGGTAGAACTGATTTAAGTTTCCCTGCATTAAAGTCTCCGGCCACTAGGAGCGCCGACTCTGGGTGAGTGGTTTCCTGTTTGCTTATTTCCTTATACAGCTGACTGAGTGCGGTCTTAGTGCCAGCATCTGTCTGTGGTGGTAAATAAACAGCCACGAAAAGTATAGTTGAAAACTCTCTAGGCAAGTAGTGTGGCCTGCAATTTATCACAATATACTCTACTTCAGGTGAGCAAAATCTAGAGACTTCCTTACACGGAACCCAAACCGGCTGCGCGAGTGCGCCATCGTGCGCTATCGTGCATACATTTATTTTGTCCCCCTACACCAAAAGCGATCACGACACGCAGGTTAAAATATCAAAACAAACAATGAACCAATGACACATAATTTGGGGACAGGTTGAAAAGCATTAAACATGTATGGCAATTTAGCTAGTTAGCTTGCACTTGCTAGCTATTTTGTCCTATTTAGCTAGCTTGCTGTTGCTAGCTAATTTGTTCTGGGATATAAACATTGAGTTGTTATTTTACCTGAAAAGCACAAGGTCCTCTACTCCGACAATTAATCCACACATAAAACGGCCAACCGAATCGTTTCTAGTCATCTCTCCTCCTTCCAGGCATTTTCATCTTTGAACTTATATAGTGATCGCATCCAAACTTTCATAGAATTACCACGACCACCGGCAAAACAGTTCGTGTTTCAATCACCCACGTGGGTATAACCAATGAGGAGATGGGAGAGGCAGGACTTTCAGCGCGATCTGCGTCAGAAATAGAAAGGAGTTCTATTTTAGCCCTTGGCATCGCAGACGCTCGTTGGCGCGCGCGAGCAGTGTGGGTGCAATAATTGAATAACATGGATTTCTACATTTATTTTGTGACGCTCGCGCACGCGACTGGTCAGCATGTTAGCACGGTCTGGTCAGCATGTTAGATTTCGTGCACCAGTTGTGCACGAAATGACAACCGTCATTCAGCCATGATTCTGTGAAACATAGGATATTACAGTTTTTGATGTCCCATTGGTAGGATATTCGTGATCGTACCTCGTCTAATTTATTGTCCAATGATTGCACGTTGGCGAGTAATATTGATGGTAACGGCAGCTTTCCCACTCGCCTTCTGCGCGTCCTCACAAGGCATCCCGCTCTGTGTCCTCTGTATCTGCGTTTCTTCCTCTTGCAAATAACGGGGATGTTGGCCCTGTCGGTTGTTTGGAGAATGTCCTGTGCGTCTTGCTTATTGAAGAAAAAATCTTAGTCTAATCCGATGTGAGTGATCGCTGTCCTGATATCCAGAAGCTCTTTTCTTGCCATAAGATACGGTTGCAGAAACATTATGTACAAAATAAGTTACAAATAACGCGGAAAAACACATAATTGCACAATTGGTTGGGCGCCCGTAAAACTGCTGCCATTTCTTCCGGCGTCATTTTATACATCCAACCGGCCTCAACCACGTGTATCCACGCCAGCCCAGGACCTCCATATCCGGTTTCTTTACTTGCAGGGTTTGCAACCGTAGACTTTTGGCGTTGGGGTTATGGTATGGGGTTATGGTATGGGCCGGAATAAGCTACAATTGCATTTTATCGATGGCAATTTGAATGCACAGAGATACCATGAGGAGATCTTGTGGCCCATTGTCATGTCATTCATCGGCCGCAATCAACTCATGTCTCAGTATGATACTGCACGGCCCCATGTCACAAGGATCTGTGCACAATTCCTGGAAGCTGAAAATACCCCAGTTCTCCATGACCTGCATACTCACCAGAAATATCATGTTTGGGATGCTCTGGATCAATGTGTACGACAGCGTGTTCCAGTTCCCGCCAATATCCAGCAACTTCGCACAGCCATTGAAGAAGAGTGGGACAACATTCCACAGGCCACAATCAACAGCCTGATCAACTCTATGCGAAGGAGATGTGTCACACCAGATACTGACTGGTTTTCTGATCCAAGGTATCTGTGACCAAGAGATGCTTATCTGTATTCGCAGTCATGTGAAATCCATAGATTAGGGCCCAATGAATTTATTTCAATTGACTTATATGAACTGTAACTCAATAAAATCATATAAATTGTTGCATGTTGCATTTATATTTTTGTTCCGTCTATATACACATATATACGTATATCAGTGGCGGTCGGTGCCGTTTATGATTAACGTTTATGATTTTATTATTATGAGCATGGCCTTATTTTCTATGTCAGCATATTGGATGACTGTCATTCATATTCCATTCACCCAGCTCAATGTAACATCGATAGGTTTAGACTACTGAATGACACTCAAATTTTCCCTATACTATACCCATCATGAAGTTACTACAACCTGGCCTATGAAGGAACGTTTACAACGTACACTACCATTCAAAAGTTTGGGGTCACTTAGAAATGTCTTTGTTTTTGAAAGAAAAGCAAGTTTTTTTGTCAATTAAAATAACATAAAATTGATCAGAAATACAGTGGAGACATTGTTAATGTTGTACATGACTACTGTAGCTGGAAACCGCTGATTTTTTATGGAATATCTACATATGCGTACAGAGGCCCATTATCAGCAACCATCACTCCTGTGTTCCAATGGCACGTTGTGTTAGCTAATCTAAGTTTATCATTTTAAAAGGCTAATTGATTATTAGAAAACCTTTTTGCAATTATGTTAACACAGCTGAAAACTGTTGTTCTGATTAAAGAAGCAATAAAACTGGCCTTCTTTAGACTAGTTGAGTATCTGGAGCATCCGCATTTGTGGGTTCGATTACAGGCTCAAAATGGCCAGAAACAAAGACCTTTCTTCTGAAACTCGTCAGTCAATTCTTGTTCTGAGAAATGAAGGCTATTCCATGCTAGAAATTGCCAAGAAACTGAAGATCTCGTACAACGCTGTGTACTACTCCCTTCACAGAACAGTGCAAACTGGCTCTAACCAGAATAGAAAGAGGAGTGGGAGGCCCCGGGGGAACAACTGAGCAAGAGGACAAGTACATTAGAGTGTGTAGTTTTAGAAACAGATGCCTCACAAGTCCTCAACTGGCAGCTTCATTAAATAGTACCCGCAAAACACCAGTCTCAACGTCAACAGTGAAGAAGCGACTCCGGGGTGCTGGCCTTCTATGTGCACAGGTTGAGAGAATTTTGAGTAATCAAGGTGACAGACAGTGACACATTCAATACCGCCTTGTATACTCTTGCCTGCATCTAGCTGATCTAGGGCGTAATCATTAGTCTAACAGTTACAAATTTGAGTTCCCATTTGACAAATTCAGGTATGTTTATCCCGTTCCATTTGCTTCCGTTTAAGAAATGTTTTTCAACAGAATCGGCGGAATGAATACACCCCCGATCACACGCAAACACAGTTCGCTTTCATAATAGCCATGTAAAAACAGCATGATCACTTTGCTCCATGTAGACAGTATGGTGGAATGGAATGCTCGAAGCATGTTGGCTAATGGGCAGGAGTTCAAGCAGTTCATTGTGGCTATTCCAGCTAAGCCTGATGTGATTTGTGTGCAGGAAACATGGCTTATCATACAGGGATATGTAGTGATTCGTAGGGACAGAGATGTGTGGGGGGGGACTTCCCTACAGGATGCTAGGCAACGGTATTGAACAGGAATATATGGTGGTGGAGGTGTGGCTGAGAGGAGGGGTGATAGTGAAACTACTATAATCTGTGTCAGATATTGGACCTGGAAGTGCTGGAGAGAGTGGAGGGCCTGATAGAAGTAAAGTAATGTGGTGTGGGGATTTTAATGCCCACAACACGCTCTGGGGGAAGGTGGAACGGACGGATGGAAATGGCCAAGTGATGGAAAGTATGATAGAAATTAAAGATCTTGGGCGCCTGAATGATGGCCGAGGGACCAGGATTGATGTAGCCACAGGGAAAGAATCTGCCTTGGCCCTCACTCTGGTATCTAGTGCGATGGCAGGAAACTGTGAGTGGGAGTTATGGGAGGAGTCGACAGTAGGGAGTGATCATTACCCCATAGTATGCACAGTAGGCGGGAGGGAGGAGGAGGTGTCAGTGGATGGAGTAGGCAGGTGGATGTTTGGAAGGGCAAAGTGGGATCGTTTTCAGGAACTGAGTGAGCAGGTGATGGCTCGGGTGGATATGAGAGGGGATGTGGATTGTATGAATAACTGGGTGAGAACAGCTTTAGTGGGGGCAGCTACTGAGGCTATACCTAAGAGTTCAGGGAGGAGGAGGAGGAGGGGGAAAGCAGTCCCACGGTGGACGGAGAAGTGTGGGGAAATGGTGCGGAGTAAGAACAAGGCATTTAAAGTACTGAAAAGGACGCATAACTTCCAACATCTCATTCAGTTTAAGCAGGCCCTGGTGAGGATAACTATCCATCAGGCAAAGAGGGCATGTTGGCGTTGGTGTCAGAAGGGAGTGGGATTATCCAGTGTTGACGAGTGGGGAGGATGTGGCAGTAACAGATGAGGAGAAGGCAGAGATGATGGCCAAAGTGCATAACTCAGCAAATTTGTCAGAGGAGGGGCAGAGGGGGAGAGAGAGAACGAGAGAGGAGCATCCTGGAGTGCTGGATAGGAGAGGATGTAAATGATGAGTTGAATTAACCATTTACTATGTCAGAGATGAAAAGGGCAATTGGTAAGGCTGGGTTAACTTCACCTGGGACAGATGAGGTGTGCTATGTTATGTTGGCCCATCTTAGTGATGAGGAACTGGATAAGGTATTGGTGTTGTACAACAGAGTGTGTGAGGAGGGGAAACTACCATGCATCTGGAAGGAGGCAGGAGTGGTACCAATCCGGAAGCCATGGAAGGACCCAACGAGGCCAACAAGCAATTGGCCAATACCTTTAACATCACATGTAGAGGTCAGGAAGGCTCAGGTGAACATGGAGACTGTTTGTAGCTGTCTTTTCTGATGTGGAGAAGGCGTATGATATGATGTGGAAGGAGGGGTTGTTAATCAAGTTTGATATTATGGGGGTAGGAGGAAGAACGTACAACTGGATAAAGGATTTCCTGTTTGGAGTTCTATCCAGGTGAGGGTGGGGAAGTCTCTATCAGGCAGCTACCTGGTGGATAACGCTACACTGCAGGGGAGCGTGATTAGTCCTCTGTTGTTCTCAGTCATAATCAATAATGTTTACTCTCAGGTACAGACGGATTTTGGGAGGTCGTTATTTGCAGATGATGGGGCCTTATGGAAGTGGGGAAGAAATGTGCCATATATGGTCAGGAAGTTACAGGAAGCAATTGACGAGGTAGAGTGGTGGGCATTAATGTGGGGATTTAGGTTCTCTGTAAAGAAAACTCAGACAGTGTTCTTTACCAGGAGGAAGGTGTGAGATGAGGTATGCTTGAGGTTATATGGGAGAAACTTGGAGAGAGTGGGGGCTTTCAGGTTCCTTGGGGTAAACGTTGACACTAGGCTGACCTGGGCAGAACACATTGAGAGGTTGGGGACCTTCAGGTTTCTTGGGGTATACTTTGACACTAGACTGACCTGGGCAGAACACATTGAGAGGTTGGGGACCTTCAGGTTTCTTGGGGTATACTTTGACACTAGACTGACCTGGGCAGAACACATTGAGAGAGTGGTGGGAAAGTGTAAGAAGGTGCTAAATGTGATGCGCTGTCTGGCAGGGAAGGAGTGGGGGGCTGGGCGTTCCTCATTGAGGACCATGTATGTTTCATTGATCCTGTCTGGCAGGGAAGGAGTGGGGGGCTGGGCGTTCCTCAATGAGGACCATGTATGTTGCATTGATCCTGTCTGACGGGGAAGGAGTGGGGGGCTGGGCGTTCCTCATTGAGGACCATGTATGTTTCATTGATCCTGTCTGGCAGGGAAGGAGTGGGGGGCTGGGCGTTCCTCAATGAGGACCATGTATGTTGCATTGATCCTGTCTGGCAGGGAAGGAGTGGGGGGGCTGGGAGTTCCTCATTGAGGACCATGTATGTTTCATTGATCCTGTCTGGCAGGGAAGGAGTGGGGGGCTGGGCGTTCCTCATTGAGGACCATGTATGTTGCATTGATCCTGTCTGACGGGGAAGGAGTGGGGGGCTGGGCGTTCCTCATTGAGGACCATGTATGTTGCATTGATCCTGTCTGCCGGGGAAGGAGTGGGGGACTGGGCGTTCCTCATTGAGGACCATGTATGTTGCATTGATCCTGTCTGACGGGGAAGGAGTGGGGGGCTGGGCGTTCCTCAATGAGGACCATGTATGTTTCATTGATCCTGTCTGGAGGGGAAGGAGTGGGGGGCTGGGCGTACCTCAATGAGGACCATGTATGTTTCATTGATCCTGTCTGGAGGGGAAGGAGTGGGGGGCTGGGCGTACCTCAATGAGGACCATGTATGTTTCATTGATCCTGTCTGATGGGGAAGGAGTGGGGGGCTGGGCGTTCCTCAATGAGGACCATGTATATTTCATTGATCCTGTCTGACGGGGAAGGAGTGGGAGGCTGGGCGTTCCTCATTGAGGACCATGTATGTTTCATTGATCCAATCTGTAATAGACTATGGCAGTATAGCGTATGTTTCGGCAGCTCAGACCTCATTGGAAAGGCTAGATCTCTGTTGATGTACTGGCTAAACAAGCACTTAGAAGTGGGGATGTTGAGGTTGTAGTTTCAATGAACAGGGCAGAGGCAAAAAGCCTGATATGGACAGCGATGGTGCAGAGATGGCGGGAGCAGGGGAATAGAGAAACTAAGGGAAGGCATTCATTTCCAATACAGAGGAAAGTTGGGGAGAGGAGGATGGCAGGAAGGGACAGAAGAGAGGAGGCTATTTTTTTAGGGTGGGACACAGCCAGTTGAATAAGTCCTTAAATGTGATAGGAAAGCATCCAACAGGAAAGTGTGATTATTGCCAGGAAACAGAGACCGTGGTGCATGTACTGCTACAGTATCAGAGGGAAAGAGAGAGGCTGAGATCTAGTATGAGGGAGAAGGGGATACAATAGATTAGTTTAAATAGTATATTGAGTAGAACGTCCTTAGATATAGTCTCAAATATTTGTTATCTTTTTTGAAGAGCAACTTGGCTGGCAGGTAGGATTTAGTTCCTCCGTGTCTCTGGCCCACACTCCAGTACAGTAGGTGGCGGTAATGCACCATAACATTGGATGCCAACCGCCGATAAACCCCACCGAAGAAGAAGAACGGCTGTAAAGATGGCGGCTCCCATAACGTGGAGGAGGCTGTGGTACTGTGTGTACTCGCCTGCCATGGCTGGGGTTTTCACCCGAATATCAGACCGATTCTTCCGTACACGCGATCGGAGGAGAGGGTAAGATACGACTGTTGTGGAACTTAAGTGGAGAAGAAAAAGAGAGACAACACTGTTTTTCTTCGTCAGACGTAATGACAGCGCTCACATGACAACCTCTAGCTGGGTATGTCAACTCCACGATGAGAACAACTCGGCTAGCCAACCACTTGTCGTGGCAGAGATGTATGCGTGCAGCCAGTCTTTACTTACACAATGTTTCAGTGTTCTTTCATAATGTAGGAAAAAAAGCTATGTTGTCATTTTTCTAGCGTGCGTCAAATATTATTGCCACACGTTTTCTGTTGTAATCTGATTGTTGCTTGCGAATAGTTTCATAATGTAATTTGATAATATTATGGTCATGGCGAAGGTTACATAATAAACATAAGCGTGCAAATTCAGCCAGCACATGTAAGCGTTGCAAAACATTATCTCCCCTTGAATTTTCTTCCGGTTGCTTAGGCGTACTTTTATTTGTGAATTTAAATTTCCACCCTATGTGTTGTCAAGTCTCTGTGTAGGGTAACGTTAACAGTAACTCAGAAATTCTCAGAATGAGGAAATCTCTCTCGGGTCTTTTTGTGGTTTCCTGAAAACCTGAAGTTGCAACAACTGCCAGATATCTGTCTGCCAGTCAGTCTGTCCATACCTGCATATAGTCACGTGCCTCAGTTTCACATCTTTATTATCTACCATAGAGCGACACGCATGCACACTGAGCTCTGAGTCTGTCTCTGGCCTAGGCTTAACTGGGAGTGCCAAGGTCGGTTCTGGAGGTAGCTTTGGGACACAACGTAGTCTGTGTTTTGGTTGGACTCCCTGAGTTGTGCACCGTTCTGGTGGTCCAACCAATACACAGACTACTAGTCTGGTGGATGTCATCCAGAAGGGGGAGATCAACCCTGGGCAGTCAAGGCTACTCCTCATTCAGACTAGAGCTGTCTCCCAAATGGCCCCATATTCCCTATATACTGTACTACATTTGACCAGGGAAAGTAGTACACTGAGGGGGGAATATGGGGCCATTTGGGACACAACTTTGAGCTTTATCTTCAACCCCATGACCTAAGAAGGCTATCATCACCTAGACAAGCTAGGCGATGGGACTAATGGCCGTAGAGACGGAACAGTTTTATCTCAAACATGATCTGTAGATATAGCTAACTAGCCAGATGCACTACATGACCAAAGGTATGTGGACACCTGCTCAGAGGTTGGAACATCGCTGCGGGGACTTGCTTCCATTCAGCCTCAAGAGTATTAGTGAGGTCGGGCACTGATGTTGGCCCTTGCTCACAGTCCGCGTTCCAATTCATCCCAAAGGTGTTCCATGGGGTTGAGGTCAGGGCTCTGTGCAGGCTAGTGTGCGGCTGCTTGGCCATGGAAAAATTTCATGAAACTCCCGACGAACAGTTCTTGTGCTGACGTTGCTTCCAGAGGCAGTTTGAAACTCGGTAATGAGTGTT
Source organism: Salvelinus namaycush (assembly GCF_016432855.1). Classification (NCBI taxonomy): domain Eukaryota; kingdom Metazoa; phylum Chordata; class Actinopteri; order Salmoniformes; family Salmonidae; genus Salvelinus; species Salvelinus namaycush. Next base: position 7,678,498 of record NC_052341.1, on the reverse strand, counting down.
GCAACCGTGGACAGACAATTGTTTTTTCCACTTCACAATAACAGCACTTACAGTTGACCGGGGCAGCTCTAGCAGGGCAGAAATGTAACAAACTGGAATCCTATGACTGCCATGCTGAAAGTCACTTGAGCTCTTCAGTAAGGCCATTCTACTGCCAATGTTTGTCTATGGAGATTGCATGGCAGTGTGCTTGATTTTATACACCTGTCAGCAACGGGTGTAGCTGAAATGGCCGCATCCACTAATTTGAAGGGATGCCCACATACTTTTGTGTATATAGTGTATGTCTTCCCTTCCATAAGCTTCTGGTTGCTTAAGGCATACTTTTATCTGTGAATTTCTATTTCTGTCTCCTTGTGTTGTCAAGTCTCTGTGTGTAGAGTAAGACTAGCTCAGAAATTCTCAGCATGAGGAAATCTCTCTCGGGTGTTTTTGTGGTTTCCTGAAAACCTGAAGTTGCAACAACTGCCGTCTGTCTGTCTGTCGGACAGTCTGTCCACACCTGTGTATAGTCACATGCCTCAGTTTCACATCATCTTTAGTAGCTACCATAGAGCGACTATGAGCTTACAACTTTGAGCTTTATCTTCATCCGAAAGACCTGAGGAGGCTATCATCATCACCTAGACTAGCTAGGCTATATAATGGCCGTAGACAGAATGGTCATGGCACATAGAGGCTTGGCTACAGTGTCAGTTCTACACAGCGTCAGTGCTCCATTTACTTAGCCAAGAGACAGAGGAATGGGAAAGGCTACAGAGGGGAGGGAGACGCTTGCATGTATTCGGGGTAATATACATTAGGGCACACCGTAGCAAAACGTTTTTAAGTTGAAATTGAGTTCAAGTAGTCCCTCCATGTTTCAGTCTGTTTTCTTCCGTTTAATGCCTAATAGGAAATGAAAGACACGTCTGTCAATGGCCTCCTGACTGTGAGGTAGAAGAGGGGAGGATTGTGTTGCCGTAGACTTGGTTGTAATAAGAAACTGTAAATAGAAGGCACAATGATCTGAATTCACCCTCGAGGACTCATACAAATACACAAGGCAACCAAGTTCTCACAACTGAAATAGCTTGCCTTTACTAAGCTGTCACCGGTACATATTGGCTATGTGTCCGAATACCTAGACTTGCGTTCTAAATAGTAGGCATTTTAGGTATGTGAAAATATAACGTTTTATAGAATTAGAAATTTCAAAAATCGAGTACTTTAAATGCAAATGTTATATACATTTCGGCTTTTCATCTAGTAGAATTCGTTGCTCACGCACCGTTTTGAGTAGATGTCCTGGATGGGTGGGAGCACGGGCCCAGTGACGTACTGGGCCGTCTTCACCACTTACTGGATGGCCTTGCGGTCGTGGATGGCGCAGTTCTGGTACCAGGTCGGGATGCAACCAGTCAGGATGCTCTTGATGCAGCGGTAGTATTTGGAGAGGACCCTGGGTGGCATGCCAAATTTCTTCAGCCGCATTAGGCTGTAGAGACTAGGGTTGCACATTTTGGGGAATATTCAGAGGTGAAAACTTTCTGTGGGAATTAATGGAAATATTTGCAAATTAATATTAATACCATTTAAATGTAATGTTTTTTGCATTGGATATATTTACCATATCATATGGAGACAGAAACATAAACTTTATCATAAGTAGACAGAATTGCAAATTATTAAATCCTTCCAATAGAAATAAAAAAAACTTTAGTTACGAGTTGAACTTTAATTAAATTAGTTGACTCTTCACATGGGATGGTTTCACTAGACAACAAAATAAATGGAATATTGAATGATCCATCACAAATCGCCAAAATGTTTAAAACATACATCTGTAAAATTATAGTCTAGAAACTAAAGCTTTTGTTGTCTTCCTCTCAGGCTTCCATATATTCTCCCTGGACCTCTTCAATGTCCACCTCTTGAAGCCTCATCTTCACTGTCACGTTCCAACCTTGTTGAGGATGGCTTGTTGTCAGGCTCAAAAAGCATCAAATTTGCCCAGATGGCCACCAATTTTTCAACCCTTGTATTGGTCAGCCTGTTGCGTGTTTTGGTGTGTGTGTTCCCAAACAAGGACCAGTTGCTGAGGCGGCTGATGTTGGTGGGATTTGGAAGTTGATGGGGGCAACGGGGGAAAGAGCCTCAGATCCACAAAGTCCCTTCCACCAGGTGGCTGATGAGATATGTTGGCATGACTGCCATATTGCATCTCCATCCCAAAGCCCTTGTTTGGAAGTGTACTTCGCCAGACTGCCAAGAACCTTGCCCTGTCGAGACACGGTAGTGATGACACCATAGGCCTTGTTGATCTCTGCACCAGACAGGATGCACTTGCCAGCATACTTTGGGTCCAACATGTACACTGCGGCGTGTATGGGCTTCAGGTAGACATCTTCACGCTTATTGATGTATTTGAGAAGTGCAGTTTCCTCTGCTTGGAGCAACAATGAAGTCATCAGGGCAGTATGGATTTCTTCTCTTACATCTGCAAGCTGAGTCTGAACATCAGACAGGATGGCATTGTCTCCCTCAATCCATGCAATGGCTACTGCTATAGGTTTCAGGCTGCTTACCGCTCTCTCCCAAAATACATCATCCAGGAGGATCCTCTTGATGGGGCTGTCTATATCGACTGACTGATATGGCCATTTCTTGGCAAGACTCCCCTCCAGGAAACTGTCAAACATGACAACACCACCCCAACGGGTGTTGCTGGGCAGCTTTAATGTGGTGCTCTTATTCTTCACTTTGCTTGGTGAGGTAGATTGCTGCGATAACTTGATGACCCTTCACATACCTAACCATTTCCTTGGCTCTCTTGTAGAGTGTATCCATTGTTTCAGTGCCATGAGGAGCAGATTCAATGTATGAGCAGCACAACCAATGGGTGTGATGTGAGGGTAGGGCTCCTCCACTTTAGACCAAGCAGCCTTCATGTTCACAGCATTGTCTGATCAGTGCAAATACCTTTTGTGGTCCAAGGTCATTGACTGCCTTCAGCTCATCTGCAATGTAGAGACTGATGTCTGTTGTCCCTTGTCTGTGCTCTTGTGGAATACTGGTTGAGGGGTGGAGATGATGTAGTTAATTATTCCTTGCCCACGAACATTCGACCACCCATCAGATATTGCAATAGTCTGCTTTCTCTATGATTTGCTTGACCTTCACTTGAACTCCTGTTGACCTCTGCATCCAGCAAATTAGTAGATAAAGCATGTCTGGTTGGAGGGATGTATGCTGGGCAAAGAACATTCAGAAATCTCTTCCAATACACATTGCCTGTGCGCATCAGAGGTGAACCAGTTGCATACACCGCTCGAGCAAGACATTCATCAGCATTTCTCTGACTATGTTCCTCCATTGAGTAAAAAAAAAACTGATTCCAGGAGGACCATGAGCTGTTGCTATCGATAAGGTGTCTGATTCATCATTTTCACCTCGAATAGAAGTAGAGGGACTTTTGTCAGAAGTTGCTTGTGAGCGCTGAGGGAACTTTATGCACTTGGCCAGATGATTCTGCATCTTTGTTGCATTCTTCCCATATGATTTGGCACAGTATTTGCAAATGTACATAGCTTTTCCTTCTACATTAGCTGCAGTGAAATGTCTCCACACATCAGATAGTGCCTGTGGCATTTTTCTGTAAAGATTAGAAAAGAAATTGTAAAAAAATAAAATCCTGACTACAATTCCATGTACAGATAAATAGTTAAGCAGTTAGATTAAACAACTCCTTTTGTAAGAAATGTTTTAAAATGAAACCTGTATGGAAACAGTTGAATTAACACTCCTCAGTTAGCAGGCTCAAGCAAGCTAAAACCTACATGGTAGCAAAAACTAACTAGCAGAAATTGTGAACAAGTTAGAAATAATTTAAACACACTTGGCTGTAGGCTACTACAGGTTTATGACCCCCCCCCCCCATAAATACCTTTCTCCCTTTTCTCTCCACTCTGAGTGGACTCTTGGAAAGCCCTTAGTACCACAGAAAAAGTGTGGTTACATCAAAAGGTTGGGGAATGGAACAATAATTCCCCTTTTCAACCAGTTGAAAGTATCCGTTGGTACTTCAAGAATATGATGTCAGATCAGATGTTGTCTGGGACATTATATCTGATGATAGGACGACATGCATTATATCTTGGAAAGTCTACACATTCTAGTTATCAGATTCACATAGAATTGTTGTGCAATTTAAATGTTTAAATATAAAACTATTTGTGCTAAAATTACATTTATTCTTTTCATTCTAAATGAGAGAATTGTTTTCATAAGTAAACTATGTTCACTCAGTGGCCAAGTGAACAGACATTGGTTGGAGAGGGATGAAACGCGTCCTTCTCTTCATAAGAGAAGATAATTTAAGCTAGTGTTCGTGCAGATAACCAAGAATTTTACGACGTTCAGATGAGACTGATAGAAGGTAAAGAATAATTAATGACTGACTGCTATTGATATAAAATATCTTTAAGAGTGGATTTGAGATAGCCGCTCTATATAAATGAACACTTCCGTGGTGCCCCAGGTTATTAATGAGTTAATTGTTGTATGATTTAATTCAATCACGTAATCGATTTGATAAAATGGCCTTTCATGTCATTTAATCATACTAGAGACAACACAGTATTGTAATCAAAACTTACCAGAAAGCATGTAGTCCTTAGCTCAGACAGTGTAGTAGTGTGGGCTCAATAGCATCTCATTAGTGTGCAAGATCTTGACAATCAACTGTACATGTGATGGAAGAATGCACTGTGCATGCAGAGGGTTGCAATTCCATTGAATTGGGGATAGTTTGACCAAAATATGCCACAAGACCTAGAATTGCCTTTTGTGTATCCCCCCCCCCCCCCCCCCCCCCCCCAAAAAACCTGTTTATAAGAACTTTTTTGATGAATTTAAGCAACATTCCCGGGCTTAACTTCCCATGGAAAACTTCTGGGAAATTTACCTGAAAGTTTCTGACCATTTGCAACCCTAGTAGAGACGCTGTTGTGCCCTCTTGACAAGAGTGGTGGTGTTGGTCCATGTCAAGTCCTCAATGATGTGGACGCTGAGGAACTTAACTGATGACTCTACTGCAGTCCCGTTGATGTGGATCGGGGCATGTTCCCTTCTCTGCTTCCTGGATTCAACAATCAATTCCTTTGTTTTGCTGACGTTGAGGAAGAGGTTGTTATTCTGGCACTGCAATGCCAGTTCACTTACATCCCTACAGGCTGACTTGTCATTGTTGGTTATCAGGCTTACAAACGTGGTGTCATCAGCAAAGTTGACGATGGAGTTGGTGTCGTGACCGGGGTGAGCGCGACGGGGTGATAGTCATTTGGGCATGTCACCTTGTTTTTCTTGGCCATTGGTACGATGGTCGTCTCCTTGGAGCAGGTGGCGACTACAGCCTGGGACAGGTTGACAATGTCAGGGAAGACGCCTGCCAGTCCTTGCCACATGCGTCGTGAGTCTGAGTTGTCAGACATCAATTTTTGTCTATCTTTTTGCGTCCCTAATGGATTCAGGGCTTTTACCTGCTTGCCTTATACTCGTCGTGCGCCACAGAGTCATCGGGTTTTGTTGTGCTGACAATAAATGCTGCAGTATGGTCTCTCAGCATGGTACGGATATCTACGTTCATCCAGGGGTTTTGGTACTTTTATTTTATTTAACTAGGCAAGTTAAGAACAAATTCTTATTTACAATGACTGCCGAGCAAAAGGCCTCCTGCGGGGATAGGGTCTGGGATTAAAAATATAGGAAAAAACACACATCGCAACGAGAGACACACTACATAAAGAGAGACCTAAGACAACACAGCATGATAGTGTCGTGTCTTTGCTATCATTAAATTGAAGACTTATAGTTTATATCAAAGATTTCTGTAATTAGGGATTACGCATCAACTGATTAATAACGTAACTAATTAACTATGAATTTGGGGCACCAGGGAAACTGTTCAGATTACAAAGTTATAATTTACCAATATAACCTTTCAGATATTTTCATATCTGATCAATAATTGTCTTCTGATTTAATGATTTATTTATTTTACCTCACGTTAGTCTCATTCCAAACGTCATAAATTGTTGGTTATCTGTACGAACCCAGTCTTCACTATGAGTCATCCATACATCAATTGTCTTAAATCATTTATTTATTACTAACTAAGTAATTCACAGAAATGCATAAACAAACTTAAAATGGTTACATGAAATGATAGGAGAGATATGCCCTAGTGGGCTGAACCGGCATGGCGGCTTGTTAGACAAAGGGAAAATTGGGGGTCGACTAAAGTCACTACAGAGTTCATAATTATAACAATTGACATGCTAATCCTTTACACATGAACGCTGACTCATTCGGGAACAATTGCAATCAATATACACTGCTCAAAAAAATAAAGGGAACACTTAAACAACACAATGTAACTCCAAGTCAATCACACTTCTGTGAAATCAAACTGTCCACTTAGGAAGCAACACTGATTGAAAATAAATTCCACATGCTGTTGTGCTAATGGAATAGACAACAGGTGGAAATTATAGGCAATTAGCAAGACACCCCCAATAAAGGAGTGGTTCTGCAGGTGGTGACCACAGACCACTTCTCAGTTCCTATGCTTCCTGGCTGATGTTTTGGTCACTTTTGAATGCTGGCGGTGCTTTCACTCTAGTGGTAGCATGAGACGGAGTCTACAACCCACACAAGTGGCTCAGGTAGTGCAGCTCATCCAGGATGGCACATCAATGCGAGCTGTGGCAAGAAGGTTTGCTGTGTCTGTCAGCGTAGTGTCCAGAGCATGGAGGCGCTACCAGGAGACAGGCCAGTACATCAGGAGACGTGGAGGAGGCCGTAGGAGGGCAACAACCCAGCAGCAGGACCGCTACCTCCGCCTTTGTGCAAGGAGGAGCAGGTGGAGCACTGCCAGAGCCCTGCAAAATGACCTCCAGCAGGCCACAAATGTGCATGTGTCTGCTCAAACGGTCAGAAACAGACTCCATGAGGGTGGTATGAGGGCCCGACGTCCACAGGTGGGGGTTGTGCTTACAGCCCAACACCGTGCAGGACGTTTGGCATTTGCCAGAGAACACCAAGATTGGCAAATTCGCCACTGGCGCCCTGTGCTCTTCACAGATGAAAGCAGGTTCACACTGAGCACATGTGACAGAGTCTGGAGACGCCGTGGAGAACGTTCTGCTGCCTGCAACATCCTCCAGCATGACCGGTTTGGCGGTGGGTCAGTCATGGTGTGAGGTTGCATTTCTTTGGGGGGCCGCACAGCCCTCCATGTGCTCGCCAGAGGTAGCCTGACTGCCATTAGGTACTGAGATGAGATCCTCAGACCCCTTGTGAGACCATATGCTGGTGTGGTTGGCCCTGGGTTCCTCCTAATGCAAGACAATGCTAGACCTCATGTGGCTGGAGTGTGTCAGCAGTTCCTGCAAGAGGAAGGCATTGATGCTATGGACTGGCCCGCCCGTTCCCCAGACCTGAATCCAATTGAGCACATCTGGGACATCATGTCTCGCTCCATCCACCAACGCCACGTTGCACCACAGACTGTCCAGGAGTTGGCGGATGCTTTAGTCCAGATCTGGGAGGAGATCCCTTAGGAGACCATCCGCCACCTCATCAGGAGCATGCCCAGGCGTTGTAGGGAGGTCATACAGGCACGTGGAGGCCACACACACTACTGAGCCTCATTTTGACTTGTTTTAAGGACATTACATCAAAGTTGGATCAGCCTGTAGTGTGGTTTTCCACTTTAATTTTGAGTGTGACTCCAAATCCAGACCTCCATGGGTTGATTAAATTTGATTTCCATTGATAATTTTTGTGTGATTTTGTTGTCAGCACATTCAACTATGTAAATAAAAAAGTATTTAATAAGAATATTTCATTCATTCAGATCTAGGATGTGTTATTTTAGTGTTCCCTTTATTTTTTTGAGCAGTGTATATATATTTACGCTCTGTGTCGTCTTGCTCGCTGGAGAAAAGTTAGTTTCTGTTGGAGAGTTTGGTCCGTCTTTCTGTCTTGGTTATTGTGGATAGTTCAGAGTGACATTCGTTATAGAATGGATGTTTCGGCGGTTGTCGTTCTTCGCGTTGAATGATACCGAATTCCTAGCTGCGGACTAGTAGTCAATATCAAAGACTTATTCGTCTAAGAGTTTAACCACGTGGTATGGTTAACATTCAGCAATGGTACTCAACCTTTGTTCTCCTCCTATGGAGAAAAAACATGGTCTAGTGATAATTTCTCAGAGTTGGGTTTTTATTAGGATTTGCAGAAAGGGCTGTCCCAGGATGTCTGACCCAACTGGGCTCAGGGGCGGGTCCTCGGATTTAGTTCAAATCAAAAGGGATTTGTATTTTTCTTCATTAAACAGTCCAAAATCATATTACACAATTATACAAACAGTATCATACTCACTCATTCATTTTATACAACAATTAGATGTAAACCTCATATCTGAGGTTATTATATAAACAGCGGTATGGTAATGTAGCCACACAGTCTCCCATGAGTTTCCCGAGTTGTGACAAACGGACATGTTAATAGCTGGAATCTTCACCGATCTTTTATACTTTTTCCGGAACATGAAATCTGTTCGTACCTCAAGTTCTGTGAGGTGGAAGAAACCCCTTTGTCCTGAAAGTTTACCCTCTCTCTAATACTGTTTGGCCATGAGGAGATTCTCAGGAATTTACGACGTCTCTCTGTGACCACAGCATGGGTTGAAGGAGGAAAGGGGGAGGCAGGGAGAGGGGGATGGGCTTTATGTACCTAAACAGGCAACGTCATGACAATAGCAACATGACAACAATTGTTATTGTGGGTACATCAACACATTTCCTAATGAAGCCTGTGACTGGTGTATATTCCTCAATGTTGATGGATGAGTCCTGGTGGGATGAATCTTTGAACCTATTCCAATTTAGTATTCTCAAAATAGTCCTGCAGCATCTGCCTACTCTGTCCATCACCTTACTATTCTGTTTTGGTGGCTCCCTCTTGAGTTGCTGCTTGTAGGTGGGGAGTAGGGACAGAGATGTGATCTGATTGACCGAAGTGGGGGCGGGGGATGGCTTTGTACGCGTCGCAAATGTTTGTATACTGAACAAAAATATAAATGCAACATGTCATTTCTCTACCATAAGCCGCCTCCAACATAGTTTTAGGGAATTTGGCAGTACGTCCAACTGCAGAGCACTTGTGGAGGTCCTGGGCTGGCGTGGTTACATCTGGCTTCTTCCCCGGGGGATCGTCTGAGACCGCTGACAACCAAAGAATTCCTGCACAGACTGTTAGAAACCATCTCAGGGAAGCTCATCGGCTTGCTTGTCGTCCTCATCAGGGTCTTGACCTGACTGCAGTTCAACGTTGTAACTGACTTCAGTGGGCAAATGCTCACCTTCTATGGCCACTGGCACGCTGGAGAAGTGTGCTCTTCACGGATTAATCCCAATTTCAACTGTACCGGGCAGATGGCAGACAATGTGTCTGGTGTTGTGTGGGCGAGCGGTTTGATGATGTCAACGTTGTGGACAGAGTGCCCCATGGTGGGGTTATGTTATGGGCAAGCTACGGACAACGAACACAATTGCATTTTATCAATGCAATTTGAATGCACAAGATCCTGAGGCTCGTTGTCATGCCATTCATCGGCTGCCATTTGTTCAGTGTTTATCTATAGGAGGCAATTACCACTCCAGCTGAAGGCTTCCATGGAAGTAATTCCTATCCCTCCCTTTCTCTCTTCCTCTCCATGCCCCCCCTCCCCCCCAAGGTCATTGTTGCTCCTAGCCCCTCTCCTAGCAGAGGCAGACTCTTCTCCCCTTCCTCTCTTCAGATCCCCCGGGTCGACTGGAGCTCAGGGCACCGATGGTCTCCATGCCCGCTTCCTTTGGATGGCAGAACATGTGCCTGCCTTCAGGGTGCCTGGCACACACATCCACATCCTCACCTCCCCTGACCAGTTTTACCAGGCAATGAAGGTAAGGTGTGTGTGTGTGTGAGAGAGAGGGTGTGGAGCTTTCCCTAAGTCATGTGCTGTACTAAAGATGGTGTACTAAACATTCCCCCAAAAATGATGAAAATAATCACTTTTTTGGGGGGTGAAGCCTCCTTGTTTGTCCTGTAATACCTGATTTAAACAAATTTCTTGTGTTTTCTGTTCAGGCTCGAATAAAGACGGCTAAGAGGCGAGTGGTGATGGCCTCGCTGTATCTGGGTACAGGACCCCTGGAACAGGACCTGGTGGACTGTATGCAGGAAGCTCTGCAGCGTTCACAGGAGGTTGACAACTCCGACCTGCAGGTCTCCATTCTTTTAGACTACACACGCGGCTCACGAGGTAGGAGGGGTTCTGTGTATGCGAGAGGGAAAATACCATAACTCTTACCAAGCTCAATGGGTGTCTGTGACCCCCTCTGTGTCTAGGTCAGACTAACTCTAGGACCATGTTACTGCCGTTGCTGCAGCAGTACAGCAGTCGGATGCGTGTGTCTCTGTACCATACCCCTGACCTGAGAGGGCTGCTCCGGCTCCTGGTCCCACAGCGCTTCAACGAGACCATCGGGGTACAGCACATAAAAGCCTACCTGTTTGACGATGACCTCATCATCAGCGGGTACACACACACGAACACACACACCATTGTTGTAGTTGTTGGTGTTTTTCTCATACAGTTGATGTTGCTTGGTATACCTTTTTTACCTGTCTCTTCCATCTCTCCCCTCCGTAGGGCCAACCTGAGTGACTCGTACTTCACCAACAGACAGGACCGCTATGTGCTCCTGGAGAACTGTTGGGAGGTGGCAGACTTCTTCTCTGATCTGGTGGGTGCCGTGGGAGACGTGTCATTACAGCTACAGCCTGACAACTCTGTCAGCATGATGGAGAACATGGTGCACCCCTACAGAGGTATAAAACACATGCGTAACACCAATACATACAATGCATTCGGGAAGTATTCAGACCCCTTCACTTTTTACATATTTTGTTACGTTACAGCCTTATTCTAAAATAGTTTTTTCTCAATCTACACACAATACCCCATAATGACAAATCAAAAACAGTTTTTGGGAGATTTTAGCAAATGTATTACTACTCTGTTGAAGCAACTTTGGCAGCGATTACAGCCTTAAGTCTTCTTGGGTATGACGCTACAAGCTTGGCACTCATGTATTTGGTGAGTTTCTCACATTCTTCTCTGCAAATCCTCTCAAGCTCTGTCAGGTTGTATGGGGAGCGTCACTGCACAACTATTTTCAGGTCTCTCCAGAGATGTTCGATCGGGTTCAAATCCGGGCTCAGAGACTTGTTCCGAAGCCACTCCTGCGTTGTCTTGGCCTGTTGGAAGTTACTCTCTGTACTTTGCTCTGTTCATCTTTCCCTCGATCCTGACTAGTCTCCCGGTCCCTGCCGCTGGAAAACATCCCCACAGCATGATGCTGCCAACACCATGCTACACCGTAGGGATGGTATTGGCCAGGTGATGAGCATTGCCTGGTTTCCTCCAGACTTGGCATTCAGGCCAAGGAGTTCAGTCTTGGTTTAATCAGATCAGATAATCTTTTTTCTCATGGTCATTGTCCATTAGGTGCCTTTTGGCAAACTCCAAGCGGCCTGTCATGTGCCTTTCACTGAGGAGTGGCTTTCATCTGGCCACGCTACCATTAAGGTCTGATTGGTGGACTTCTGCAGAGATGGTTGTCCTTCTGGAAGGTTCTCCCATATCCACAGAGGAGCTCTGTCAGAGTGATCATTGGGTTCGTGGTCACCTCCCTGACCAAGGCCCTTCTCCCCCGATTGCTCAGTTTGGCAGGACGGCCAGCTCTAGGAAGAGTCTTGGTGGTTCCAAACTTCTTCGATTTCAGAATGATGAAGGCCACTGTGTTCTTGGACCTTCAATGCTGCAGACATTTTTTGGTACCCTTCCCCAGATCTGTGACTCGACACAATCCTGTCTGAGCTCTACGAGCAATTCCTTCGACCTCATGGCTTGGTTTTGCTTTGACATGCAGTGTCAACTGAGGGACCGTATATAGACAGATGTGTGCCTTTCCAAATCATGTCCAATCAATTGAATTTACCACAGGTGGACTCCAATCAAGTTGTAGAAACATCTCAAGGATGATCAATGGAAACAGGATGCACCTGAGCTCAATTTCGAGTCTCATAGCAAAGGGTTTGAATACTTATTTTTAATAAATTTACAAACATTTCTAAACTTGTTTACACTTAGTCATTATGGGGTATTGAGTAAATGGTTTTTATTTAATACATTTTAGAATAAGGCTAATGTAACAAAAGGTGACGGGGTCTGAATACTTTCAGAATGTACTATACATAGCACATAAGTAACACACACATCTACAGAGGTAAAACACTAGGTAAAACACTAGGTGCTTAACTCTTTGCTCAGCTTGGCTGGCAAGTTCTAAATGTAGTGTAATGCGTTGTTCTTGGAAAGGTCCTTGGAATCGGATTAGTTGAAAGTGTAGCTTGTTCCAGCTCAGACACACAGTGAAATCAGAGAACTGGCACGTGTGTGAATGAAAGAGCGAGAGAGTCAGGAGAGGTCGACAGACAGAAAGAAAAATAGTGTGTGAGTGTGTAACCAGAGAACATTCAGTCAGGATGTTGGGTCTGGTGCTAAATGACATCATGTCTGCAGAACCGGACCACAGTTGTCACAGAGACCAGAAATAGAGCAGTGAAGTCACGGAGTTGCTGGTAAACACAGTGGAAGATGCGCGCGCACACACTCTAATCATTAGTGAATGAAGTTCTCCTGCTGGAAGAGGGCAAACTTTACAGTAAAAGCACGTCTTTAGAATGAACTCATGCTGAGGCTTGCAGGTATCTCTCTCTCTCTTTGTCTCTGTCACGTCCGAGAGTGGCGCCAGCCGGCAGGCGTAGTCCAGATATTGACCCATAGCCGTAATGCCCAGAACTAACTTTACACACTCACCTGCTCTACTGCACACATACTATGTGCGTGTGAGCGGGGAGAGAGTTTGTGTATGGTTACACAGAATTGTTAATTGCAAAAATAACAAAGTGGGCACCGCACCTCTTTCGTTTAAAAAGCTGAGGGAGAAATGGAACCACTCTGAAATTCAGACAGAGCTATGGATGCAAGGACTGACCATCCATGCTAACATTTATAGTATTAACGGTGTTTTGAGGCTCTACATTGTTTACATTTATATTGTTTACAAACATGGGACAAAAACAAGCTTATATTTTGGGTTCTGATGGTGTGTGACAGTTGCACTAAGCTCATGAGGTTATATTCTTCAAGAGTTCATTGGTATATATCATTCATTTACAAGTCCAAAAATAGATATAGCAACTAAGGATTCTAGTTTTAACCAGGTCGATCTGTTTTCCTCTCTTACATCCCTACATTATTTTATCACCAGGTAACCGGGATGATTTCTCGGCGTCGGCCCGGCAACACATCATGGAGGTGGTGAACACGGCTCGTACGCGCCAAGACATTGCCAAATCTGAACGTTTGAAGCGGGAGAGCAAGGGGGGAGGGGAGGAGGGAGGGAAGGAGGACACTTGGGTTTTTCCTCTGATTCAGATGAAACCTCTGGGAATACAGGTGGATGAGGAGATCACACAGGTAGTTACACACCTGGACACCACTACCCTCACCAACTAATATTGAACAAAATAACTCACCATTGCATGTGTTTATTATTATTATTATATATTTACATTTACATTTAAGTCATTTAGCAGACGCTCTTATCCAGAGCGACTTACAAATCTATTTAAAATTTAATTTGTGACTTAATAAATGTAAAAATGTGGTGTTTTAGTGAGAGGACACTACATCTGAGCATCTTATTTCCTTGTAGCGTTTGCTGACAGATGCGGATCCCGGTGCAACTGTGTTTCTGACGTCAGGGTATTTCAACCTGACAAGGGCCTACATGTCGCTGGTTCTGGGGGTGGGCGCCGACTATCGGATCCTCACCGCCTCCCCGGAGGTCAACGGGTTTTTCGGTGCCAAGGGCATTGCCGGGGAGATCCCAGCCGCCTACATCCACATTGCCAGACAGTTCTACAGCAAAGTGTGTCAGCTGGGACAGCAGGAGAGAGTTCACCTTCACGAGTATCACAGAGCACACTGGACCTTCCACGCCAAGGGTGGGACACACACACACACAATATAATCCTTGGCCTTAGAGCCTAGATTGATTCTGAATGGTTCTACTCTATTGTGATTAGTTCTGTTTGGCTGTGAGTTATGACTGGTAGTGACGTTCCATGGTCAGACAGTGAGCATCCTAAACGGCACCCTATTACCTATATTGTGTGCTACATTTTTTAACAGCCCTATGGGCCCTGGTCAAAAGTAGTACACTATGTAGGTATTGGGGAATAGGGTGCCATTTGAAACTCACTCATGGGGCCAATTCCACCCTGACAGACTTGTACTGTTCTCTGGCTCTGCTGTTCTGTCCCTGTGGTAACCCAGACATGTTGCGTGAGAGACGGCGCCTTGTCAAGTCGGGGCGGCAGGTAGCCTAGTAGTTAGTGTTGGACTAGTAACCAAAAGGTTGCTAGATCGAATCCATGAGCTGACAAGGTAAAAATTTGTCGTTCTGCCCCTGAACAAGGCAGTTAACCCACTGTTTCTAGGCCGCCATTGTAACTAAGAATTTGTTCTTAACTGACTTGCCTAGTTACATATATATTTTTAAAATTCACCTTTAGCCCCGAGCCAAGGAAACAGTCACTCCTGGGTTTGGATAGACGTTGGGGGTTTCTGTGTGCTTTAGTGTTTCCTTTATAGTTGTGGACATGGTCAACGAGAACCAGATTTAAACATGAAAAAATGCTCTAAGGAATTATATCTGAATTACTACCAACCTTTCGCTGATACTTCATTTATAGAATAAAATGGTAATGTGTCCCAAAGAATATTCTAAACAACTGAAATGTTAGTGGTGCATTAGTAGATTCTTGTAGTTTTTTTTCTTCAAAAGCCAGATTGAGCCACAGAGAGGGGGAAATGAACACACACAGTGAAGCAGCGTCAGTGGAATGTAATTTCACACGATCGTAGAAGTCCCATTTATTAGATAAAGCAGGGCGGGCCGGCCGTTTCCCGTAATCACAGCACACACTGCACGGGAGAAATCACACAGCACCCAGCTGGGAGAGAATCAATGACCATTAGAGTCGACCCTGACCCCCAGCTGCAGAACAAATCACTGATGTTGGGAAACCGCTCTCCCTTTTTCTCTCTCTCCTCCCTCTTTCCTTCCTCCACCAATCCCCCTCTCCTCCCCCTTTTTCCCTCATCCTTCGCTCTCTCTGCAGGGCTGTGGTACTACCTGCGGGGGCAGGTACGGCCGTGCCTGACTCTGATTGGCTCTCCTAACTTTGGCTACCGCTCGGTGCACCGGGACCTGGAGGCCCAGATCGCCATAGTAACAAAGAACCAGGACCTACAGGCCCACTTGCAGGAAGTAGGCCATTCAAACCAACACAACTTTATTTAAACAGACTTGATGGCTCGATACTATGGCTCTGTTTTATACAGCTCTCAACCAAAAGGCCTGTCTACAAAATGCAACTAATTTGATAGTTCCTGGGATCATGAGCTATGTGAAGCTGGTAATAATATGCAGAGCGAGCAAGCAGGGAAACCTGCTGTGTATCTCATATGTGTACACAAACTCGTTCACTCTCTCTCACACAATTACTCTCTCTGTCTCGTCTGTAACAGGAGCAGGAGATGTTGTACCAGAGGTCTACAGAGGTGTCCAGCTCTACGTTCCAGCAGCCAGATCGCCATGTCAAGCTGTGGGTCAAATTGGTCACTCCCCTCATCAAGAACTTCTTCTGAGAGAAACAGCCAAACAAAGGTAACGCCCGCTCACACGCCACAGGTACCACACCCACATACTCCCTCTGAACGATCGTCTCCTAGTCACACACAGAAGTACAGATGCTTTTTATAGAATGGCAGAACTTGGTTTCTCCAAAATGTCCCTAGCCACTGCTATGTGTACCAGCCCTCAACCCAACCTAGCCTAAGGCCGCATCAACCTCAGAAGCTGAACCCAGCTACCCCTGATTTGAATCCTACTCCTTCACACACCTTTATCCACTTTACTCCCCCTCCTCCTCAACGTCCCGTCTCTCTGAGAGAAACTGTCTGACCCATCTGGCCTTTGACCCCTCAGCATCAACATTCTGTAGTCAGCATCTGGACCCATTCGGGTGTGTGAGAGAAAAGTCATTGTGCTGATGGCTAGAGTAGGCGGTGTACTAGGCAGTGGGGTCAAAGGCGGCTTAGACGGGGGAAGGGTGGCTTATTGTGTGTGTTCTAACAGGGATGTAGACTTGCCTTACAGGAAGTATTTTCTTTTTATGGTGACGGTAAATGCTGAAGGGGAGGTGTCTCGTCACCACAATGTTACTCAGTGAGACAAATAGCCACTAAATGTCAGTGTGTGATCACCTGCCGTGAGGGTACAATGATTGATGGGGCCACACATTCCTCGTCATAATCCACAAGCATCCAAATACATGAACAAAGATGTTATCTATCTATAGTTTGTTTTTGTTACTGTGTAGTTCTTGTAAATGAACAAATTTAGAAATGTAAATTGAAACACACACTTAGTGGACACACACACACACACTGAGCATGTGAGGTGGGATCAGGGTCTGTTGACTGACCTAGTCCGGGAAACGGGGTTATCTATAGATGAACATCCATCCTCCCTCCTGCCTCTCAGAAACAGCCCTAGTATCCACTGGCGTAACACAGTTTCTCTGGACCCCCTCCCCAAAAAAATCAAAGTATAGAATACCGTCCATGGTGATTAAATTGCGACATGTCTACACGGGTGGATGCTTATTGAGTCGATTTATAGGGTTTCTGTGGTGCCATGGCGTAACTTTGCTTTAGCTAGTGTATAAAAGTTTATTGGTAGGCCTATTTGGGTGTAATTTTCTCATGTTAAGCACGCTGTCGCAATGCTGCCATTTGTAGCTTGCTGGCTGGTGGCAATGTAATTACTTATTCTGTAAAATTATAAATGTTTGACGAAGCAGCATACGGTACTAATCAGCTACCAATATATATTTTTGGATTATACAACTGTCCTGTATAGGCTACCTGAAAGCATGACATGAACCCTCATGTTCTCTCCCAGCTTGGATAGAAAGTTGTGGATAAAACCAGTCTTAATGGCAAAATGATAGTCGGTCCACCTTCAAAACACTAGCTTACTAGGGATTGTTTCATTATGCAGTGTACTATCTATAGCTTTACAGTGCCTTGGGAAAGTATTCAGACCCTTTGACTTTTTCCACATTTTGTTAGGTTACAGCCTTATTCTAAAATTGATTTAAAATTGTTTGTTTTCTTCCCTCAATCTACACACAATACCCCATAATGACAAAGCAAGAACAGGTTTTTAGACGTTTGCTAATATATTACAAATAAAGGAAATATCATATTTACATAGGTATTCAGACCCTTTACTCGGTACTTTGTTGAATCATCTTTGGCAGTGATTACAGCCTCGAGTCTTCTTGGGTATGACGCTACAAGTTTGGCACATCTGTATTTGGGGAGTTTCTTTCATTCTCTGCAGATGGGCTCCTGACTGGCGCAGCATCTCAGTGCTAGAGGCGTCACTACAGACACCCTGGTTCGAATCCAGGCTGTATTACAACCGACCGTGATTGGGAGTCCCATAGGGCGGCGCACAATTGGCCCAGGTTTGGCCGGTGTAGGCTGTCATTGTAAATAAGAATTTGTTCTTAACTGACTTGCCTAGTTAAAGGTTAAATAAAAATCCTCAAGCTCTGTCAGGTTGGATGGGGAGCGTTGCTGCACAGCTATTTTCAGGTCTCTCCAGAGATGTTCAATTCCGGGCTCTGGCTGGGCCACTCAAGAACATTCAGAGACTTGTCCCGAAGCCACTCCTGCGTTGCCTTGGCTGTGTGCTTAGGGTTGTTGTCCTATTGGAATGTGAACCTTCGCCCCAGTCTGAGGTCTATAGCACTCTGGAGCAGGTTTTCATTAAGGATCTCTCTGTACTTTGCTCCGTTCATTTTTCCCTCGATCCTGACTAGTCTCCCAGTCCCTGCTGCTGAACAACATCCCCACAGCATGATGCTGCCACCACCATGCTTCACCGTAGGGATGATGCCAGGTTTCCTCCAGACGTGACACTTGGCATTCAGGCCAAATAGTTCAATCTTTTGTGAAACCAAGATTGAACTATTTGGCCTGAATGCCAAGTGTCACGTCTGGAGGAAACCTGGCATCATCCCTACGGTGAAGCATGGTGGTGGCAGCATCATGCTGTGGGGATGTTGTTCAGCGGCAGGGACTGGGAGACTATCAGACCAGAGAATCTTGTTTCTCATGGGCTGAGAGTCTCTAAGTGTATTTTGGCAAACTCCAAGCGGGCTGTCATGTGCCTTTTTTTACTGAAGAGTGGATTCCATCTGGCCACTCAACCGTAAAGGCCTGATTGGTAGAGTGCTGCAGGGATTGTTGTCCTTCTGGAAGATTCTCCCATCTCCACAGAGGAGCTCTGTCAGAGTGACCATCAGGTTCTTGTTCACCTCCCTGACCAAGGCCCTTCTCCCCTGATTGCTCAGTTTGGCCTGGCGGCCAGCTCTAGGAAGAGTCTGGTTCCAAACAACTGGAGGGCACTGTGTTCTTGGACTTTCAAAGCTGCGGACATTTTTTAGTACCCTTCCCCAGATCTGTGCCTCGACACAATCCATTCTTGAAGCTCTACGGACAATTCCTTCGACCTCATGGCTTGGTTTTTGCTTTGACATGCACTGTCAACTGAGGGACCGTATATAGACAGGTGTGTGTGCCTTTCCAAACCATGTCCAATCAATTGAATTTACCACAGATGGACTTCAAGTTATAGAAACATCGAGGATGATCAATGGAAACAGGGTGCCCCTGCGCTCAATTTCGAGTCTCATAGCAAAGGGTCTGAATACTTGTGTAAATAAGGTATATTTCTCATTTTAAAAGGCTGTAACGTAACACCAAATGTGGAAAAAGTCAAGGTCTGAATACTTTCAAGGCACTGCATATAATGTATTTATCTGCTACTTATAAAAATTTCACATCAAATAGCCTAACAATGAGGAAAAGTTGTATGCTTGAGGATAAGTTCAGCCACTATTGAATATTGCAGCCCATACACAAATAGGCTGCAATATTCAAGTTTAAATTAAATTAAATAATTTAAATCCAACTGGAGAGATTCCCCTGGTGTCCTGAAGTCCTTTTTTTGTGTGCAAATGTTTACCAAAGCCTGTAGGTCCAGGTTTTTGTGTAACCTTTACGGGATCGGTGTCCCCCCGCGGGACGGGTGATCTAACGTGATTAGCATGACGTTGTAACTAACGAGATCTTTCCAGGTCATAGACATGTCTTATATGGGTAGAAATTATTGTTATTCTAACTGCACTGTCCTATTTACAGGAGCTATTACAGTGAAAGAATACCATGCTATTGTTTGAGGAGAGTGCACAACAACTTATCACCGAAACTGGTTTGATACATTCACCTCTGAAGGTACATAATGTACTTACATTCAGTAATCTTGCTCTGATTTGTCATCCTGACACCTTGCCCAAACCGGCTGCGCGCGTGCGCCATCGTGCATACATTTTTTGCCCCCCCCCCCCACACCAAACGCAATCACGACACGCAGGTTAAAATATCAAAACAAACTCTGAACCAATTACACTAATTTGTGGACAGGTCGAAAAGCATTAAACATGTATGGTAATTTAGCTAGTTAGCTTGCACTTGCTATCTAACGTTAATTTGTCCTATTTAGCTAGCTTGCTGTTGCTAGCTAATTTGTCCTGGGATATAAACATTGAGTTGTTATTTTACCTGAAATGCACAAGGATCTCTACTCCGACAATTAATCCACACATAAAACGGCCAACCCGAATCGTTTCTAGTCATCTCTCCTCCTTCCAGGCTTTTTCATCGTTTAAATTATATGGTGATCGCATCTAATCTTTCATTGTATTACGACGACTACCGGCAAAACAGTTTGTCTTTCTATCACCCACGTGGGTATAACCAATGAGGAGATGGCACGTGGGTACCTGCTTCTATAAACCAATGAGGAGATGGGAGAGGCAGGACTTGCAGCGCGATCTGCGTCAGAAATAGGAACATCTATTTTAGCCCTTGGTGTCGCAGACGCTCGTTGGCGCGCGCAAGCAGTGTGGGTGCAATAATTGAATAACATGGATTTCTAAATTTATTTTGCGACGCGCACCCAACCGGTCTGGTCAGCATGTGAGGGTCCCAGAAATACATTGTAGCATAGTTTTGTTTGATAAAATCAATTTTTCAAACAATACACATCTAATGTGTGAAGGTTAGTGTATTTTCTGTAGGGAAGCTAATTATCCATCATTTAACATTCCTGAGTGTGTAAACTTTTTAAATTTACATAATTTTTGTATGTTCTCTATAGTTATGTAGTTAAATGTATCAATTGACCAATTTGGCAAGACTTGGTACAACATTTTGAACAGTAATACAATGGTTCATTGGATCACTTAAACTTTGCACATACACTGCTGCCATCTGGTGGTTAAAATCTAAATTGTGCCTAGACTCCGAAGTGATATAATGGCCTTTCTCTTGCATTTCAAAGATGGGGGGAAATAAATAAAAAAACATGAGTTTCTTTGTATTATCTTTTACCAGATCTGTGTGTTATATTCTCCTACCTTCATTTCACATTTCCACAAACTTCAAAGTGTTTCATTTCAAATGGTATAAAGAATATGCATATCCTTGCTTCAGGTCCTAAGCTACAGCCAGTTAGATTTGGGTATGTTATTTTAGGCAAAAATAACACACAGATCTGGGTCGGACCATTTTAAAAAAAATTGCCTAAAATAACATACCCAAATCTAACTGGCTGTAGCTTAGGACCTGAAGCAAGGATATGCATATTCTTTATACCATTTGAAATGAAACACTTTGAAGTTTGTGGAAATGTGAAATGAAGGTAGGAGAATACAACACACAGATCTGTGTGTTAAGAACAAATTCTTATTTGCAATGATGGCCTACCAGAAGACAAAAGGCGTCCTGCAGGGATGGGGGCTGGGATTAATTTTTTTTTTTTTTAATAAAATACAAATAGGACAAAACACACACCGACAAGAGAGACAACACTACATAAAGAGAGACTTAAGACAACATGGTATCAACACATGGCAGCAGCACAAAACATGGCACAGACAACCGCATAAAGGGCAAGAGGGTAGAGACAACAATACATCACGCAAAGCAGCAACGACTGTCAGTAAGTGTCCATGAGTCTTTGAATGAAGAAATGGCGATAAAACGGTCCAGTTTGAGTTTTTCACTTGCTGCAGAGAACTGAAAAGTGGAGCGTCCCAGGGATGTGTGCTTTGGGGATCTTTTAACAGAATGTGACTGGCAGAACGGGTTTTGTATGTGGAGTATGAGGGCTGCAATAGATATCTCAGATAAGGGGTAGTGAGGCCAGAGGGTTTTATAAATAAGCATCAACCAGTGGGTCTTGCGACGGGTATACAGAGATGACCAGTTTACAGTGCAGTGACGTGTCCTATAAGGAGCATTGGTGGCAAATCTGATGGCCGAATGGTAAAGAACATCTAGCCGCTCGAGCACCCTTACCTGCCGATCTATAAATTATGCCTCCATAATCTATTATTGGTAGGATGGTCATCTGAATCAGGGTTAGTTTGGGAGCTGTGGTGAAAGAGGAGTAATTACGATAGAGGAAACCAAGTCTAGATTTAACCTTAGCCTGCAGCTTTGCTATGTGCTGAGAGAAGGACAGTGTACCGTCTAGCCATACTCCCAAGTACTTGTATGAGCTGACTACCTCAAGCTCTAAACCCTCAGAGGTAGTAATCACACCGGTGGGGAGAGGGGCATTCTTATTACCAAACCACATGACCTTTTGTTTTGGAGGTGTTCAGAACAAGGTTAAGGGTAGAGAAAGCTTGTTGGACACACAGCTTTGATGTAGAGCGTTTAACACAAAATTCGGCGAGGGGCCAGCTAAGTATAAGACTATCATCTGCATATAAATGGATGAGAGAGCTTCCTACTGCTTGAGCTGTTGCTGTAAAGTGAGAAGAGCGTGGTGCCTAGGATCAAGCCTTGGGGTACTCATTTGGTGACATGCAGTGGCTGAGACAGCAGATGTTCTGAATCTATACACTGCACTCTGAGGTAGTTCGCAAACCAGGCCAAAGACACCTCAGAGACACCAATACTCCTTAGCCGGTCCACAAGAATGGAATGGTCTACCGTATCAAATCAATAAAAATAGCAGCACAACATTGCTTAAAATCTAGGGCAATGGTGACCTCATTTAGGACCTTTAAGGTTGCAGTGACCAATCCATAACCTGAGCGGAAACCAGATTGCATACCCAAGAGAATACTAAACCCAGTCAGTTGATTATTGACAAGTTTTTCAAACACTTTTGATAAACAGGACAAAATAAAAATTGGCCTACAAAATTGGCCTAGAACAGTTAGGATGAGCTTGATCTCCCCCTTTTAATAAAGGCCGCACCGTGGCTGCCTTCCAAGCAATGGGAACCTCCCCAGATTCGGAGAGACAGGTTTGGCGATGATAGGGGCAGCGACCTTAAAGAAGAAAGGATCTAAACCATCTGAACCAGATGTTTTTTTGGGGGGTCAAGTTTAAGGAGCTCCTTTAGCACCTCGGACTCAGTGACCGCCTGCAGGGAGAAACTTTGTAGCGGGCAGGGGAAAAAGAGGGGGGAGCATCGGATAGTCACATTAGAAGGGGTGGGAGATGAGGAAATGTTGGACGGGCAAGGAGGCATGGCTGAGTCAAATAGGACTCGACTTAATGAAGTGGTGATTTTTAAAGAGCTCAGCCATGTGCTCCTTGTCAGTAACAACCACATCATTAACATTAAGGGACATGGGCAGCTGTGAGGAGGGTTTATTTTCCAGGTCTTTAACTGTTTTCCAGAACTTCTTGGGGTTAGACCCACAAAGCGAACTACTCCTTAGTTACTTTAACTTTGGCCTTTCGGATAGCCTGAATGCACTTTATTTATAATTTGCATGAACGAGAGCCAGTCAGCCTATCAGTATGCGTGTGCCGAGCTATTTGCCAAATGGAATTCTTGAGGTGGATCAAGGGCTGAACCTGTTTTTTTCCTCTCATTTTCTTTATGGGCTTGTATTTGTTAACGATACCACTGAAAATATATAAAAAAAGGTCTTCCAAGCGTTTGACAGAGGGGATCAATCTGATTCTATACCAATTTACAGAGGCCAGATTGTGAAGGAAGGCTCGCTCATTAAAGTTTTTTAGCAAGCGTCTATGACAAGTCAGGACAGGTCGTTTCACTGAGCAGCCATTACAAACACAGGCTGTAAAACAGTGATCACTAAGGTATCAGTCTGGTGTTTTCTGTAATGACCTGTAAGGATAACATTAATGGGAGTAGCCTTTTCTGGGTGTTTTTTTGTGGGATTGGTAATAATATGAGAAAGATTTAGGGAGTCTCATTGCTTTAGGTCTTGGTCAGGTGGTTTAAGCATGTCCCAATTTAGGTCACATAGCAGGACAAATTCAGACTTAGTGTAAGGGGCCAGGAAAGAGCTTAGGGCACAGGCAGGTGCTGATGGTGGCTGATAACAACCAGCAATTAATTGAAAGTTTAATGTGTAAAACCAGCAAATCAAATTGTTTGGGGACAGGCTTGGTGGAGACCACCGAGCACTGAAGGTGTTCCTTGGTAAAGATTGCCACTCCACCACCTTTGGAAGATCTGTCTTGCAGAAAAAGGTTAGAACCAGAAAGGTTAACATCAGTGTTCAAAACATTCTTTCTTAACCACGTCTCAGTAATGACCAACACATCTGAATTGGAGCTGTGAACCCACACTTTCAACTGATACATTTTAGGTAATACGCTTCTACTGTTAACGTGCAGAAATCAGTGAAGCAGAGCACAAATCAGAATTGGGGTTAGCAACAGTAGATGGGCCACGGTGTACATGCACATTTCCAGATATAATCAGCAGTAATACAATCAAGGCACGGCAAAGGACGGGGAGAGCTCTGCAGTGTTGATTTATAACATTTGAATCATATTGTACAGCAATTTCATCAGTAACATGAACAAAGCCAGTGAGAGGTGGTTAGAATAAGATGGCAGGCCAAGAGTGTGGGAACAAACAGACTGTCCCACGGTTGGGTAAACAAGCAAGTACATAGGCAACAAACCACGCAGGAGTCATGAAGCAAATGGCATAAAGCACAAGAGAAATTTAACAACTTCAGAGTCACTCGCCTCAACAGTGCATGTGTGCTGGAGGTGACTGAAAGCTCGGGAGAGAGGGGGGTACCTACACCAGACGGGGAGACAGGCCAGGGCACGGTTTACAGATCGCCAGGTGGAATCCAGGCAACGGTAGTCGGTGTCACAACCACTTGGGAGAAGCTTTTCTCTGGAGGCAGATTCCTTGTAGAAAATCCCAGCTAGCAAGTCTCTCCGTCTTTTCCACGTGGGAAAAGGAGGTCGTTAGCTAGCTATATTTTTTAAGTGTTAGCGACATGGTCCTTTACGACGTCCAAACAAAGTTGTCCTGTGGCTGTTATATTTTGGGGATTCTGAGGAGGATATAATCTCTGCACAGATGGAGGGGGCTTCAAAGGCCTCTGCATTTGGGGGAGGCTGTGAAAGTCTCCTGCCATTGTCAGGCTCAAGAGTTTTCACACCGCACTTCAGTGCTAATTTCAGTCAGATTCTTTCCTAGCAGCTTGATAGCCTTATTTAAGAAGCTTTATATAACAAAATTACCTAGAGATTATTGTCTTTTACTTTTTGGCTTCAGAAAGTAGGTTCAGACTGAACATTACTCACTCAATGTTGTGTTGGATGGCTTTTCCATGTTCCGCTGTGTTTCTTCTGCAGGTTTTGGCTTGTTAGAAGTTTTAGTTTTTCTTGATAGTCCTTGGTGGTAGTAGTCCATTCAGGTAATTTTGTCCAAAATCAAGGTTTTAGGTATAGAATTGTGACTTGCAATGACTGTTTTAATGTTAGTATCCTATATAAGTCCTTGCAGGTTGTGGGCTGACTGTTTTCTATACTGAGTATTGCCAACTCAGACAGCCTTTCCTGAGACATTAGGCATTATACAGTATTGTCCATTGCGCTATATACAATATAAACTTAGTTTTGAATGATGCCAAGATATACCAGAGATAAGGGACTGTTGATCTTGCAACCAGCCAACTCAAACACCGGTTCACCAGTATGAACGAAATCGCAAACAGCCCTCAAGAACTGTTTTCTACTAAGTTGATCACCACATCAGTCACTAGCTTCATCAATAAGTGCGTCGATGATGTTGTCCCCACAATGACCGTACGTACGTACCAGAAGCCATGGCTTACAGGCAACAGCCGCACTGAGCTAAAGGGTAGAGCTGCCGCTTTCAAGGAGCGGGACTCTAACCCGGACGCTTAGAAGAAATGCCGCTATGCCCTCCAAACCATCAAACATGCAAAGCGTCAATACAGGACTAAGATTGAATCCTACTACACCGGCTCCGACGCTCATCGGATGTGGCATGGCTTGCAAACTATTACAGACTACAAAGGGAAGCACAGACGCGAGCTGCCCAGTGACACGAGCCTACCAGACAAGCTAAATGACTATGGGCGCTTCGAGGCAAGCAACACTGAAGCATGCATGAGAGCACCAGCTGTTCCGGGCAACTGTGTGATCACGCTCTCCGTAGCTGATGTGAGTAAGACCTTTAAACAGGTCAACATTCACAAGGCTGCATGGCCAGACGGATTACCAAGAATTGTACTCCAAGCATTCGCTGGCAAGTGTTTTCACTGACATTTTCAACCTCTCCCTGACCGAGTCTGTAATACCAACATGTTTAAAGCAGACCACGATAGTCCCCGTGCCCAAGAACACCAAGGTAACCTGCCTAAATGACTAACAACCCGTAGCACTTACATCTGTAGCCATTATCCCAGAAACCCTAGACCCACTCCAATTTGCATACCGCCCCAACAGATCCACAGATGAGACAATCACCTGGACAAAAGGAAACACCTACGTGAAAAATGCTATTCATTGACTACAGCTCAGCGTTCATTGCCATAGTGCCCTCAAAGCTCAACACTAAGCTAAGGACCCTGGGACACTTACCACCTGGGTCGCCCCCAGGTGGTAAGTGTAGATAACAACACATCTGCCACGCTGATCCTCAACACAGTGGCCCCTCGGGTGTGTGCTTAGTCCCCTCCTGTTCACCCATGGCTGCATGGCCAAGTATGACCCCAACACCACCATCAAGTTTTCCGACGACGTAAGTGGTAGGCCTGATCACCGACAATGATCAGACAGCCTATAGGCAGGTAGCCTAGTAACCAAAAGGTTGCAAGATCAAATCCCCGAGCTGAGAAGGTAAAGATATGTCATTCTGCCCCTGAACAAGGCAGTTAACCCACTGTTCCTAGGCCGTCATTGAAAATAAGAATTTGTTATTAACTGACTTGCCTAGTTAAATAAAGGTAAAATAAATAGGGAGGAGGCAATGTGGTTTCAGGATAACCTCTCCCTCAACGTGATCAAGACAAAGGAGATGATCGTGGACTACAGGAAAAGGAGGGCCGAACACGCCCCCATTCTCATCAACGGGGCTGTAGTGAAGCAGGTTGAGAGCTTCAAGTTCCTTGGTGTCCACATCACAACAAATTATCATGGTCCAAACACACCAACACAGTCGTGAAGAGGGCACGACAAAGCCAATTTTCCCTCAGGAGACTGAAAAGATTTGGCATGGGTCCTCAGATCCTGAAAAAGTTCTACAGCCGCACCATCAAGAACATCCTGGTTGCATCACCGCCTGGTATGGCAACTGCTCGACCTCTGACCGCCAGGCACTACAGAGGGCAGTGCGTACGGCCCAGTACATCACCGGGGCCAAGCTTCCTGCCATCCAGGACCTCTATACCAGGCGGTGTCAGAGAAAGGCCCTTAAAATTGCCAAAGACTCCAGCCACCCTAGTCATAGACTGTTCTCTCTGCTACCGCACTGCAAGCGGTACCGGAGCGCCAAGTCTAGGTCCAAAAGGCTTCTTAATAACAGCTTCTACCCCAAGCCATAAGACTCCTGAAAAGCTAATCAAATGGCTACCCGGATTTGTATTGACCCCCCCACACACACACACACACATTTTTACGGTGCTACTACTCTGTTTCTTATCTATGCATAGTCACTTTACATCTACCGACATGTACATATTACCTCGACTAACCTGTCCCCCCGCACATTGTCTCTGTACTGGTACTCCCTGTATATAGCCATGTTACTGTTATTTTATTGTTGCTCTTTAATTATTTTTGGTAAATACTTAACCAACAATGCAGTTAAGAAAAATGTGTTAAGGGCTTATAAGTAAGCATTTCGCTGTAATACCTGTTGTATTCAGCGCATGTGACAATTTGATTTGATCTGTTTGCAATATACTGGCGGACCAGTATCCAGACGACCTGTCCCCAGAGCTTCCTATACAGTTAATCTTTTCTGTAACGTGTTGAGCCCGGCTTTAAAGAGAATGAGAGGCTAAATTAAAAATGTTACAGAACTACAACTCCCTGTCTAGTTTCACTGATGTTACTATGGCAATCAAGCTCTTTTTACCATCCCTGTAACTGTCATTTCTGCAGAGAGATCATTTTCTAAACTAAAACTCATAAAGAACTACCTAAGAAACATTAGGTTCTCGGTCTATGTGATTTTGAACACCTGAGTAAGCTCCACTGGCTGTGAGGGCGTCTGGTGCGCTAGTATCAACACCATACCATCTCCATGTGGTTTCACAGGTACACCCTCCCAGAATAAAAGTTAAACGTGGTTATATAAGTCTGTGGTTGAAGTAAGTACTTACTGTAGCTGTGATCTGGCAAAGAGGGAAGATGAGGGGGGAGGAGGGAGAGATAAGCTTAGCTCTAACAATAGCTGAGTGGTTAAATTGATGTTATCTACAGTACGTTTATTGTTACTGTACTGACAACAGGCTGGAAGCTTTCCAATAATCACACCTCAATTTCACATTCAAAAGGTTATCACCTGAGGTTTGTGTGTGCATGCCTGTATTGTTCTTTGCATCTGTGTCCTAACCATGCTTGTACAGGCTGCCCCCTAGTGGACCTTCCTAGGGACAGTGAGAAAGCTGTACATGATACAGTGGAGTTGTTTCATACCGTTTCCAAGCTCAACACACATCTTTCTCTCACCTCACTGATGGCTTTGTTCATTACATTCCTCCAATAGACATAGATGACAGATCTGTAATTCTTTTTGTGCAACATTGATGCTTTTTATTAATGAAAAAGGTATTTTGGATGAAAGTGGTCTGAGTGTTTCTGTGTTTTCTCTCTTACACACTAAGCAGGAGGCAGACAGCGGCCAGTACCCACTTGGCAGGCTTCTCCTTGGTCTTGAGGTTGAAGGTCCAGATGAAGGTGGGACCCCTCATGCGGGTCTTGTAGACAGGACACTCATACACGTTCTTGGTTTCCTGTCGGTCCACCGGTACCGCCTTGATGAAGATCACCGGCATGTTGGGGGTCAGCTCCTTCAGACGAGCATCCGCTATCACCCCCGTCTGGGTGTCCCAGCGTGCCCCTGTACATACACAACCAGACACACATACCTAACGTAAAAAGTTGAACTCTAAACATATAAAAACATCATCTCTCCACAATGAGACTGTATGGTTGTGTATATCTACTGTACAAATGGACCACTTAATTCTTAATGCCTGAGAAATAGCAGTATTTTTGTGACGGAAACTAGTTGTGTTTTCCATGAACATGCTGAGTACATGTTGCCAGCAGGACGAATGTTAGTACAGGATGTTTTGTACATTCCATAACCATTCCATTAGTTTTGTATTGACAGTGGAATCTGGTACATGATGAAAGTAGTGTGTGTGTGTGTGAAGGTGACTAGACAGCCCGCTGTGTGTGGAGTTTTGAGATCCCTGGAGGAGCCTTAAGAACAATTGATCTAGCAGTGTTTACTACGGTATTCTAACCAGCTCATACAGTGAGTCATCCCAGGAACTGAACTTGAAAGTAAGTTGGAATAGTAGAATGCACAAGGTACAATTTAGAAATTGGGTAGTGCATCATCAGTTCCTCTTGTCATGTCAGTCATTCCATATCATAGACAGCTATTTATTCAGAAATGTCCAGATCAATTAGCCCATGTTAGCTAATGTGTTTTTGCCCATAGATTTTATTGTAATGTTTGGGAACTCCTGCACTAACCAGCTCATACAGTGAGTCACCCCAGAAACTGAACTGGGCAC
Source organism: Salvelinus namaycush (assembly GCF_016432855.1). NCBI lineage: Eukaryota > Metazoa > Chordata > Actinopteri > Salmoniformes > Salmonidae > Salvelinus > Salvelinus namaycush. Next base: position 7,649,053 of record NC_052341.1, on the reverse strand, counting down.
TTTGTGTGGATGGATGACTCTTTGTAACCTAAAAGATCATTTTATGAGTAAAAAAAAAAAAATGGTATTAAAGTTTTGACTGCACCTGATGTGTATTATTGACTGACTTATTCATCTCCAGGAGATGGATGCTAATGGATAAAATTGCCGCAAATGTGTTATACCACTAAATATCACTTAAAAAATCCGGCATGGCATTTTTTGTGTGTGTTTTAGCTATATAGGGAACAGGATGGCATTTTTAGAATGCAACCAAGATGATAACCCGTACCCTCCATGTAGAGTCCGTAGACGTAGGCCCCCTCCCTGGGTGGACTGGTCATGTCCTCGCGGTTCTTCTTGGTCACCTCTACAGACAGACACATCCTGTCCAGAGGCCACTCGTTCTTCCTGGCCATGGACTGCATGATAGCTGTCAGGAACGACTGGGGGTTGAAGAACCCTGCCAGCCACACCGTGGTGGGGAGAGCGAAGTCTGCTGTCCACGACTCCAACTCCTACACAGACAAAAGTGATCAGAGTATGTATAGACAGAATATTCAATACGATCGCGTGTTATCGATAATGCGTCTTTCGAATACAATGTTCGGAGATCTCATTCTCGGTAAACACTGCTATGTCGGCTCAATTGGAAATTACCTGGCTTTAAAGGGGGGCTGAACTTCCTGATTTTAGCATCTGTTCAATTCTCCTCATTAGGAAATGCGACAGAACATCTGGGTTTTGGAGCTGTGCTTTGATGTGTTTGTGTTCGAATGTGTGAAGCGTTTGTGTACGGTTTTGGCAGAGTTAAAGTACATTCACTCACCCTTCTAGTTAACTTGAAACAGTCTAACCAGGTTTTGTATCGAAGTCGCCTAGACTAGCAAGCAAGCTAGCCGACTTCTTTCGCCCAATTTAGCTTCAGCCGGCTTGTGCGACCGTGGCAAAATTGGTTTAACTTAGGCTATCCAATCTTTGGGGCTAGTTGGGGAACATCCAATAAATGACACAATGTAAATGGAACAATATGTTCATGTTGCACACCTAGTTGTCTCATTAAATTCTTTCAATATAAGTATATGATTTTCTACAATTTTATAGTTGGTTTGAGGTTGTCATTCAAATCTGGAGCAATTGACATTTAAAAAATATTGTCCCATGTACATTGTGTAATCCCCATAGGGATATATGTCAAACCATATTGACCATAGGCATGACAACCTTGTGAAGATGCTGGAGGAAACGGGTACAAAAGTATCTATATCCACAGTAAAACCAGTCCTATATCGACATAACCTGAAAGGCCGCTCAGCAAGGAAAAAGCCACTGCTCCAAAACCGCCATAAAAAAGCCAGACTACGGTTTGCAACTGCACATGGGGACAAAGATCGTACTTTTTGGAGAAATGTCCTCTTGTCTGATGAAACAACAAAAATAGAACTGTTTGGCCATAATGACCATCGTTATGTTTGGAGGAAAAAGGGAGATGCTTGCAAGCCGAAGAACACCATCCCAACCGTGAAGCATGGGGGTGGCAGCATCATGTTGTGGGGGTGCTTTGCTGCAGGAGGGACTGGTGCACTTCCCAAAATAGATGGCATCATGAGTAAGGGAAATTTGTTAATATATTGAACATCTCAAGACATCATTCTGGAAGTTAAAGCTTGGTCGCAAATGGGTCTTCCAAATGGACAATGACCCCCAAGCATACTTCCAAATTTGTGGCAAAATGGCTTAAGGACAACAAAGTCAAGGTGTTGGAGTGGCCATCAGAAAGCTCTGACCTCAATCCCATAGAACATTTGTGGGCAGAACTGAAAAAGCGTGTGCAAGCAAGGAGGCCTACAAACCTGACTCAGTTACATCCTTTTTTACTAGGATTAACTGTCAGGAATTGTGAAACACTTTAGCCAAATACATTTAAACTCAGTTTATGTAAACTTCTGACTTCAACTGTAGGTGCCAGGTGCACCAGTTTGTGTCAAGAACTGCAACGCTGCTGGGTTTTTCATTCTTAACAGTTTCTTGTGTGTATCAAGAATGGTCCACCACCAAAAGGACATCCTGACAACTTGACGCAACTGTCAACATGGGCCAGCATCTCTGTGGAATGCTTTCGACACCTTGTAGAGTCCATGGCCCGACTAATTGAGGCTGTTCTGAGGGCAAAAATGTCTCCTAATCAGAGAGTATATTATGATGTTGTACCTTGATCCTGAGCAGCAGGTCTGCATACCAACCCCCCAGGCCCTGCAGGGAGGGGTAGGCGAGCTTGGTCCAGGACTCTGGCACCGTGTCCAGGAACAGAGCGTTACCCAGCTCCTCCATGTCGGTTGTGATTGTCAACTCACCCTACAGAGACGGACAGACAAGACAATGTCACACCCAATGTTCCATCTGAGCTGCGCACAGTATCCCCCGGGACTGCCTTGCAGAAATATCAGCCCACAGAGAGAAGCAGGAGATTGAACTTTATAGCGTAGTGGTCATCAACCAGTCAATTAATCTCTTTATTTTTTTTCTATTTTTTTATTATTCTCGGGCTGTTGGTGGTAGGTGCACCCGATATAGCTGCCCTACGCGCCAGGTAGGCGAACTGTTGCCATTTCATTTGTCTGAAGGTACACACTCTGCCTTCCCGGCGGGCCCAGTGAGCAAATCAAGTGCACTATAGGCCTACTGCTAGCCAATCAGATTGCTCAGACTACCATGTCTGTAGTAAGTAGCAGGCATAAAATAAAGCTACAGCAGAGTTGATACTTTGATTTCCATACGTTTAAAACCATGACTAGAGAGACTGTCAACAAATATATTTGTTGACAGTCTCTCTAGTCATGGTTTTAAACGTATGGAAATCAAAGTATCAACTCTGCTGTAGCTTTATTTTATGCTGCTTTTTTTAATGAGTGAGTTTAATTTCTTAGCACTGTCAACACCTTTTATAAGCCATAAAATGCACATTCTTCCAATATCCACTCAGCAGTAATGAATGAGTAGGAAAGTGTATTTACAGGCTTGCGTTATTATTAGCGGTTTGGGTCTTTTTTTTTAATATCAAGGAATATTTCACTCTCCGTTCATTGGAGTAAAAACATGAATTTGTGCATGAGGCAGAAATAATACAGTGTGATGGGTTCTGACTTCTAAACTTGTAATATTGTTAATCATCAGGTATCCTGTGGAAAGGAGAAGAGCCACAGTCTAGTTTTTACACCAGAAGTTAATGGTTTTCTGTAGGAGGAATGTATATGGGGGAGTCAATTAAGGTTGGATATGAGCCAGGGGCTTGGAATGTTACTAAGTAAGGGAAAGGCACTGACAAAGGTGGAGAGCTGTGGATTAGTGAGGAATAGGGGCCGAGGTCAAGTCACAGTAATGGAGAAGGAACAGATTATTACTCACATCACTTAACTTCCTGCCTAGCAATAAATATGTAATGTTTAGAGGGAAGGAGGAGACTTCACCTAAATTGGGGTATATATACTTGTGCTGGTGGGAACATGTATTTGTCTGTTCAGCTGTCTGACACATTGGGTGAATAAACTTGGTTTTAGCTTTTCATAGTTGTCCTTCAGTTTTTAGAACCTAACAGGTGCTACATGTATTTCGCTATCAGCTGGAAGACGGTGTTCCTTTATGGTCAGTGTCAGTGGGGGAAAGAGAGAGCGGAGCGGTGTTAAGAGGCAGACCCTCAGTCTGCTGCTCTCTCCCTCCACTGAGACTGACCATCAGATGCAGGCACCATCAGCCCAGTAAAATAAAAAATGATTTAAATGTATGCTCACTCAGCTATGCCTCACAATACAACAACGGATCTATTACCAGTATGATCATATAGCCTACCTCAAAATTTGAAACAACAATGCATTGGCAGGGCAATTCAAACAAAGCTAATATGCGGTGATAATGTATTGGGCCTATAGCTCACTGCACAAACCTCATTGATACAGTACTGTTTTTAATTGGTTAATGTTGCATAGGCTTACGTTTTAAGTCATGTAAAAAAAAAAAAATCTAAGCGGTAGATCTCGGCTTGCATTTTGACTCAAGTGATCTTGACTCGGAAAAGGTTGGTGACTACTGTTCTAGAGTTTTCCCTGTTAACACCAACATTTCCCTTTACTGTGGCAATTGTGATCGAATCAACGCAATATTAGCCACTTTCAACGCAACATACCGAAACAAAATGAACTATGCAAGAGATTTTGTTGTAGGCAGAACGCATCGAAGTAGGATTCTATTGCATTACTCAGCCCGTACCCTACACAGACCGGTGTGGCATAAACAATCAGAGCTGCAGTAGGGCTACTGTATATACAAATAGACCATTGACATATACTGTATGGATCTGTGTCATTTACTTTGAACTGGACTTTATTTACAGCATAAGTGATCATGAGTAGATGCGCTTGTTTTGAGATGAAAGCGAGAGATGCACATTTTGTTCATATCCTTTGCTAGTTAGTGAGCTATTAGCCCAGTTATAGATCATTTGTAGTCAGCGATAGGGGAGTGATTGCTTCCTACAAGAACACAAAACATGTACATTTCTAGACATCTTTGAAAAGCGAGTCAGGTAAAGAGCTTTTTTTGTCTTAAAGGGGCAGTGTTGTGTTTTGAGACAGGCTTGAATAAGCTATGTAGCCAATAGGCAGAGGTTAGCATAATTTGTCTGATTATCTGTAATAATGGTATGAGAATAATAAAGCATTTTATTTTGTAAAGTTGTTTCTTGCATCAAACACAACAGCATTTTCAGTCACCTTGTCTGAAGGACAGGTAGATAAACATGTTAATGTAAAGCCCTGCATGTTTTTTTCAAAAGACTCTTGGAATGTAGGCCTACATTGAACACCACACATTGGCTGAATGATAGAACAGCTATTTCCATGTTAAAATGTTATGGGATGTATTTTCTCCATTGTTTTTGATGGTAAGCCACTGGTAGGCCTACATTATGATCAAATAGCCACAGTAGCCTACTTGACCACTGTTAAAACTGTAACTTAAAGTGGGTACAGCCTCAGTGTTCACTGTTAACATGCGCTGGAAGTTGCACAGAATTTTCACAACGTTCAAGTTTGCGCTCAGCAGACCTGAAATTTGCTCAGTGCTGGAAAGAATGAGGGAACATTGGTCACACCATTCGCTGTATACTCCTTTCAGTATGACTACAGACAACCACTGTGATGTCATGTCACACACTCTCTCTCCCGTACCTTGAGTCCGAGGTTGAGCTCTTTGAGAGAGCGCGTGATCTCCTTGGTGAGGAAGTTCATCCTCTCACACTCCTGGAAGGCCACGATGATGTAGGGAGTTCTCTCCTCCACCTTGGCCATTATCTCTATCATGTTGAAACCATCTGGCAGCTTCTCCAGAATCTCATCCAGGATGCCCTTCACCTGTAGGGGATAACACAGGCACACACAGGTCAGGACTCTAGTGGGGGTTAATTAAAGGCTCTGAGGTGTGGTGATAGTGTTTTTCATACCTTCTCCTCTCTGGACACCCCTCCTCCCCCGGCTGCGTCTGACTCTTTGGGCTGCATCTCCAGCACGGTGCGGAACAGCTTCTCTGAGGTGATGGTGAGGAAGCCAATCTCAGCGTTGGGGTGGAGGCCGTACAAGTAGGGGCTCTCTGGAGGCAGCACCTCATCTATGTACATATGGTAGCCCTGGACACACACACTGAGGGTTACTGATAGGTAACAATATTTTTAGTTTTTAAGGGTGTTGTCGTGTGTGTGTTCCAAACCTTGTAGTCAGAGTTGGGTGGGACAGGGAAGCTGGGTGCGAGGTACAGCTCTCCCTCCAGCATCTCAGGTCTGACATACTCCTCCAGATAGGTACGACACAACTTCCTGTCCCAGTCGTCTGTGATGTGGCCACCATACATGATCTCCCCAAACAGATAGCGCAGGTCGTCCCACGGCACCTGGAGAGAGAGGGAGGTGGGGTGAGAGAAATGGAGAAAGAAGAAGGGGGAGAGAGGGAGGTGGGGTGAGAGAATGGAGGGAGAGAGAAATGGAGAAAAAAGAAGGGGGAGAGAGTGGGGTCAGACACACACTACAAGCATTGCCACCAATGTGCCGTTCTACCTGCTACACAGAAACCAACCAAAATCAACTTATTTGATTAGAATGAATGCGCACGTCAGCCATCGAGCATTGAACCTCAGCGATTCTTGACATTGGACACGATGCAAGGCAAACAGTATAGCAGCTTTCATTGATTTCAAAGAAAGCAGTCCCTCGATGGCTGTTGTGCAGCAGGGCCATAAAGCTCTAGGCTGATTGAGAGATGGTGATGTCAGTCACACATTCATTCACCTTGGAGTTGGCCTCCAGGTAGTTAGTGATGTCCGTCACACTCACCTTGGAGTTGGCCTCCAGGTAGTTGTAGAGCACGTTGACGGAGATGGTGAGGTCTCCATTGTTGAAGGGGTAAGATCTGTTCCAGCCCTGAGCTCCAAACTTCCTCCTCTCAGCCACCACAGCGTGGAAGTAGCACAACGCAAACAGGATCACCTTGAACTCTGACTCTTTAGAGCACATTTCCAGAGTGTCCTAACACACACGTAGATATAGGGAAGAGATTACATTCAACTCAAATTCAATTTAAGTGTGTGCATGTACTGTACACTGAGTACACCAAACATTAGGAACACCTTCCTAATATTGAGTTGCACCCCCCTAGGGATGCTGGCCCATGTTGACTCCAATGCTTCCCACAGTTGTGTCAAGTTGGCTAGATGTCCTTTGGGTGGTGGACCATTCTTGATACACACGGGAAACTGTTGAGCGTAAAAACCCCAGCAGCGTTGCAGTTCTTGACACAAACCGGTGTGCCTGGCACCTACTACCATACCCCGTTCAAAGGCACATAAATCTTTTGTCTTGCCCATTCACCCTCTGAATGGCACACATCTCAGTGCTTAAAATCCTTCTTTAACCTGTCTCTTCCCCTTCATCTACAATGATTGAAGTGGATTTAACAAGTGACATCAATAAGGGATCCTAGCTTTCACTTGGATTCACCTGGTCAGTCTGTCATGGATAGAGCATGTTTTGTAAACTCAGTGTATATGCATAGTTGTCTCCGTTTCAGCACCAACTGGTAAAAATACTCTGATCTTGTAGATTATTTAGGCACATTTTAGGGTTAGGAAAGTATGCATGAATCATAAAAAAAAAATGGTTTTAAGAGCCTTTACGCATTCTTAATGTTTTGTAAAGTCAGTGTTTGTTTGTGTGTGTGAGCGTACGTATGTGTTACCTGGTTGAAGAGATACAGGGCCTTGTGCAGGTTAGCTTGCATGCCGGTGGGCGGTTCGTTGGTGATCTTAATGCCATTCTCCAGCAGGCCCTGGGGGATGTAGTGCGACTCTGGCGTGGGCGAAGGCTCAGCTGACATGTACACGCGATAGTCATCATGGCTACCCATGCTGTAGCGCTCCACTAGTTTATCCAGGCTGCCCAGCCACTTGGCCACCAGGTGGATGTTCTACAAAAGGGAGGGTTTATTATTGAATACCTGGCGAGTAGTCTATATTCAAGGAAAAAATATATAAACTCAACATTCAGCAATTTCAAAGATTTTCCTGAGTTACCGTTCATGTACGGAAATCAGTCAATTCAAATAAATTCATTAGGCCCTAGTCTATGGATTTCACATGACTTGGGAATACAGATATGCATCTGCCGGTCACAGATACCTTAAAAAAGGTAGGGGCGTGGATCAGAAAACCAGTCAGTATCTCCTTGACATAGAGTTGATCAGGCTGTTGATTGTGGCCTGTGGAAAGTTGTCCCACTCCTTTTCAATGACTGTGCGAAGTTGCTGGATATTGTTGGGAACTGGAACAAATTGTCGATCCAGAGCATCCCAAACATGCTCAATGGGTGACATGTCTGTTGAGTATGCAGGCCATAGAAGAACTGGGACATTTTCAGCCACCAGGAAGTGCGTACAGATCCTTGCGACATGGGGCCGTGCATTATCATGCTGAAATATGAGGTGATGGCGGTGGAAGAATGGCCCGACAATGGGCCTCAGGATCTCGTCACGGTATCTCTGTGCATTCAAATTGCCATTGATAAAATGCAATTGTGTTTGTTGTCCATAGCTTTTGACTGCCTATACCATAACCCCACTGCCACCATGGGGCACTCTGTTCACAACGTTGACATCAGCAAAATTGCTTGCACACACGACACCATACACGCTGTCTGCCATCTGCCCGGTACAGTTGAAACCAGGATTCATCTGTAAAGAGCACACTTCTCCAGCATGCCAGTGTCCATCGAAGGTGAGCATTTGCCCACTGAAGTCGGTTACAAAGCTGAACTGCAGTCAGGTAAAGACCCTGGTGAGGACGACGAGCATGCAGATGAGCTTCCCTTTCTGACAGTTTGTGTAGAAATCCTTCAGTTGTGGAAACCCACAGTTTCATCAGCTGTCCAGTGGCTGGTCTCGGATGTGGAGGTCCAGGGCTGGCGTGGGTTCACATGGTCTGCGGTTGTAAGGCCGGTTGGACGTATTGCCAAATTCTCTAAAACGACGTTGGAGATGGCTTAAGGTATAGAAATGAACATTCAATTCTCTGGCAACAGCTCTCGTGGACTTTCTGCAGTCAGCATGCCAATTGCAATCCCTCAAAGCTTGAGACAGCTGTTGCATTGTGTTGTGTGACAAAACTGCACATTTTAGAGTGGCCTTTCATTGTACCCAGCACAAGGTGCGCCTGTGTAATGATCATGCTGTTTAATCAGCTTCTTGATATGCCACACCTGTCAGGTGGATGTATTATTTTGGAAAAGGAGAAATGCTTACTAACAGGGATGTAAACATATTTGTCCACATAATTTGAGAGAAATAAGCTTTTTGTGCGTATCGAACATTATCTGGGATCTTTTATTTCAGCTCATGAAACATGGGACCAAAACTTTATATGTTGCGTTTAGATTTTTGCTCATTGTAGTTAGTCTATAACTAGTCTATATGAGGTTACAATTGCAGTTTAATAACAACCAGAGCCATATAAAGCATTAGGCAAAAATATCCTTCACGTTGGAACAAAATATTCCATGACAATGGATGCGTCCCAAATGGCACCCCTATTATTATTATAGGACCCTATCAAATCTGCCATGCGGAGAACGCAGACAGAATCATGGAATTCAGACATTAAAACGGGAATTCAACAATATTCAAAAATATATTGAACTTAGTAGGAAATCAACTAAATATATTGAATTTATTAGAAAATGTATGAATTTGCCCAAGATTTTCATAAGAGATTAACAAAATGCATCATTGATTCCTATTTTCCTTCAACTTTCTGAATAGGCAATGCGGGAATGCCCCTCTCTGTGTGTGCCTACTTTATGCAGCCGTTAGCCAGCTGATCCGACCTGCTTGCTTACAGCTGCACTAGGATCGGACAGGCTTCCTGTGTAGATTAAGACACAGAGGAGCTGGCATGAGATATGGCTCGGAAAACGTACCTCAATCAAGGGGTGAGAAATGCGTTGTACTTCGAATTGTCCCATTATCCCACCCAACTGTTACACCGAGAAGATTGAACGACTGCTAGTATTTAAGTAAACTGTGGTGTCTTAATCCAATAATACACAGGAAGCCTGGCCAACCCTAGTGCAGCTGTAAGCTAGCGGGTCGGATCTGCTGGCTAGTAGCCTTTAGTGATGATGCCAATGATAACCTTCAACAATTAAATGTTAACTACAAAGTAGTCTATGTGGACCTGACAGAACAATATTATGATTATTTGCATCAATGCAGTGGCGATTTGTTTATCAAACTCTGCAATCACATGTGCACTACAGAAACACCACTAACCAAACAAGTAACTTGCTGGTGCACACTTGAATTAAAGGGCATCTACATCCAAAAATGAACATTTCTTAGATTTTTCTCAAACCTCAAAAGAGGTCTCCTGATGTGGTTTAAGTATTGTTGTGGACTTAGAACAGACAATGTTGTTGTTTTTCTATTAAAAAAGTGTGATTTTGAGAGTGAAAACCTGAAAAAACTAAATGGAGAAAATGGAATTTGGGGGGGAAAATGTATGGAATTAGGCAAAAAATAAAACATTTACTTAAGAACCTACTATTCTCCGGCCTATATAGTTGAATAGGGTTCCATTTGAGACGAAGACCATGACTTGCACGCTGTTCAAACTCCAGCCTGTGAGTAAGGAGTAAGTGGTGCTCATTCAGTGTACCTGCAGTATAACCCAGTGTCCTTCTCTAGCTGCCATGTTCAGAGCAGCCTCGGCCACTACCTCCTGGCCCTGACCCAGAGACACGTTGTGGAACTTCCCGTTGTCAAAGGTGAAACCCATCTTCTTACCTGGACCAAATGACAGGATGGCAGGTTAGACATGAAACAGATAGGGTTCAAGGTCCTATAGCAAGTGTGTGTGTGCGTGTACAGACCTAGAGCTTCCACATCTTTGAGGGGGTCGACTCCCGGGGAGAGGATGAAGAACATGGGAGTAGACGAGCTGCTCTCCTCAAATGATACGGCGAACTCCACGCTCCTCCCCTCCACGTACTTTGTACCCATCTTCTCCTCCACAAAGGTACTACAACACACAGAACACTCAACATTACCAGAACAAACATCTGCTTCCTTTACACTGGTGTGTGTGTGTGTGTCTTGTACCTGACTGCGTAGGACATCCGGTCCGGTCTCATACACCTCATCATGCAGAGTTTCTGTAGGCCCGTCTTGTTCTTCCACTCCTGAGGAAACTTTTCCTTCTCCGGAGCCTCCGACTCAACAAACTTCTTCCAGCGCTTTGCAGATCCCTCCATGTCCCGGTCCAGGTTCTTAAACTCATCAAACTCCGACAGGGCCTGACACACACACACACACACACATACACAAACCTCTATTACTCAGCTCTGCAGGTGGATAGTGTGTGTCAGTAGAGTGTGTGTGTGTGTGTGATTGTCGGTACACTCTCAGAAATAAAGGTGTACAAATGCTTGTCACTGTAGTGGTACGTAATTTGTACCTTTAGTTATAAAAGGTACATCAATGTACCCTTGCCTTTTTAGGGTACCACCACATTGACAAGGTCATTTGTTCCTTTTAAGTGGCAAAAAGTTGTTGGGGTGTTGTTTTAACACTGTAGGGTGTAAAGCCTTTTTGCATATTTCCCAGGGTGTCTTTCAAGTAAATCTGAGTTACCAGTACCACCCATGACTGTTTTTGCTAGTGACAGAGACATGGTTATGGCTTTCAGTTCTGTAGCCCTCACTAAGTGAATATTTGATCATTGAAATTAAACTCTTTATGACAACACATTACATACAGGTAACTGCCAAAATAATGGAAACACTTCAGTAAATGAGGGACACAAAGTATATTGAAAGCAGGTGCTTCCACACAGGTGTGGTTCCTGAGTTAATTAAGCAATTAACATCCCATCATCCCACATGAAATACTACAGTTTACTATAGAATACTACAGTAATTACTATAGAATTCTATAGCAATCTGTAGTATACTATAGTAAATACTACAGTCAGCAAAAACACTACACTTTTTTAAATATAGTAAATTCTACAGTATTTAATTTGCATACAATTTGTGCCACCCATAAGTGAGAAAGCTAAATGCCAAGTATTGACCATATATTGTGTTCCCTACAGGTTATAGAAAAGAGCAGAAGCTCTGAACTATCTGTTCAGACCCCAGTACAACCTACCTACCTACAGACTGGAAAATGTATTATTTTAGTATTTCTCCAGTAGGTTTCCTGAAGGAGAAAGCCCACTTATATGTCAAAGATAATAAAACAAAAACACTATAGTAAATACGACACTACAATCTGCAAAAACACTACATTAATTACTATAGTATATACACTTCAGTTATCTTACTACAGTAGTTATACTAAAATTAACTGTAAATACTACAGTATTCAAAAACTATACAGTGAATCCTACAGTAAATTCCACAAAACACTACAGTAAATAATAGGAATTAATACCATTGTATACTATAGTATTTTTTCATTTGGGATGCTTAGGGTCATGTACAAAAATGCTGGGCAGGCCATTATTTTGGCTACCATAGCTATGTCCCCATTGGATAACAATGCTCCAACCCACAGGGCACGAGTGGTCACTGAATAGTTGATTGCTCCATGCTTGATTGTTCATCTTGATCATAATAGATTCATGAAGTATATGGTTTGGCTACGTGTATTAATCTACACGCAGCCAGAGACAGTAGCAGCAGCATCGCCCTTGCAAAAAAAAAAACGCTACAGATTGGCAAGTGAAACGCACACTGGGCACTCTGATTGGACCAGCAAACTGTCAATCAACACAGGGGTGAGCTAGCAACAGATTGTTGATTTGCTGTACAGCTATAGGTTCCGGTGCAGCACAAACGTCAAAATGTTGTGAGAGAGGATTGCCCTAATAAATAAATATGCAGGTCCCAAAAAAATTGGTGATCAAGAATATTAATTGTTTACTTTGCAAGCTCACCAGCAATGGTGGCAACAATTACTAGCATAGGTCTACTGGTCTTTTGGTATGTAACAATTGCTTAATATTGATAATTTACTTATGAAGCTTGTATTTGGAACGTGTTGTTCAAATCAAACATTACTGTGGCGAAGAGGCACTGCTCTTCACGTGCGGTCTCCAGACTCCCGCCAGTAGTTTTTTTTCTTCCTCTTGCTGAAATAAAATATTTGCTGTTGCTTTCACACGTTTACATGCATAGGCCCTATGTGGTAAATCTATATTCTATCTAATACTACAATAATTGCTAGCGTTTCATCATTCCATTGCTTTACTGTTTATTGCAACACGTAGACATTTCTGTTTCATGTTTGATAGGCCTACGATACATTTTCATTTTATAACCAACCATTTCTTACCCTGCTCTGAGTGGGCGTGATGTTTATAGTGCACATGAACATTCACAAGACTCATGAGGTAGAAGTTATGTTTATTTAATTCAATATATAGTTTCATTTGTTCATGTTTCCCGGGTTATGTCAGAGTTGCGTGTGTCTGTCCAATGTCTGTAATTTTTGTTGCGCCTTAGTGCGCATAGAAATAGGCGACGTGGCCTGCGCTCCACGCTTTGGAGTCGGAACGTTGAATAAGATAAAATGATTGTTCCATGTATACATGGTGTTGGAATATCATTAATAATAATTACGTCTAATTAACTTCTTATGGCTGAAGGGGCAGTATTGAGTAGCTTGGATTAAAGGTGCCCATTGTAAACGGCCAGCTCCTCAGTCTCAGTTGCTAATATATGCATATTATTATTAGTATTGGATAGAAAACACTCTAAAGTTTCCAAAACTGTTTGAATTAAGTCTGTGAGATTAACAGAACTCATATGGCAGGCAAAAACCTGAGAAGTTCCACTTCCTGTTTGTATTTTTTCTGGGGGTGCCATATTTTCAACCAAGCTCTTATTCAAAATACAGAGACATATGGATGAGTTTTCACTTCCTACGGCTTCCACTAGATGTCAGCAGTCAATAGAACTAAGTCTGATGACTCTAATGTGAAGGGGGGTCGAAGGAGACAGAATTTAGTATGAGGTGCCATGAGGTGACCATGCATTCAACACGCGCGTTCACGTGAGAGGCAGCTCTGTTCCATCTCTCAATTGAAGTCGATGTAGTTCTCCGGTTGGAACGTTATTCAAGATGTATGTTAAAAACATCCTAATGATTGATTATGTACTTAGTTTGAAATGTTTCTTCGACCGGTAATATCACTTTTTGAAGTTTTTGTCCGATATAACGCTAACCAGAATTAGCGTTTGGATATGTAAACCAGACGCGCTAACAAAAGAAGGTATTTGGACATAAATAACATATTTTTTCGAACAAAACAAATATTTATTGTGGACCGGGGATTCCTGGTGTGCTTTCTGATGTAGATCATCAAAGGTAAGGGAATATTTATCATATATTTTCTTGTTAATTTCGACGCAATCTTTGCTGCTGTAGTGTTTTACTTTTGAGCGCCGTCTCAGATTATAGCGTGGGTTTCTTTTTCCGTAAAGTTTTTTTGAAATCACAGCGGTTGCATTAAGGAGAGGTATATCTATAATTCCATGTGTATAACTTGTATTATCATCTATATTTATGATGAGTATTTCTGTTGAAACGATGTGGCTATGCAAAGTCTTGATGTTTTTGCAACTAGTGAATCTAGTCGCCTCAATGTAAACTCAGATTCTTTGATATAAATATGAATTTAATCAAACAAAACATGCATGTATTGTGTAACATGAAGTCCTATGAGTGTCATCTGATGAAAATAATTGAAGGTTAGTGATTAATTTTATCTCTATTCTGGTTTTTGTGAAGCTATCTTTAGCTGGAAAAAATGGCTGTGATTATTGTGGTTTTGTGGTGACCTAACATAATCGTTTGTAGTGCTTTCGCTGAAAAGCCTATTTGAAATCGGACACTTTGGTGTGATTAACAACAAGATTACCTTTAAAATGATATAAGACACATGTATGTTTGAGGAATTCTAATTATGAGATTTCTGTTTTTTGAATTTGGCGCCCTGCACTTCGACTGGCTGTTGTCATATCGGTCCCGTTAACGGGACTGCAGCCATTTAAGACCAATGTAGCAATGGATGTGGAAATTTCCTTTAACATTGTAGAACCATTTTATTGGTTATAATTGCCAATTGGGTAATTGTATGGTCCTGGGGGCCAAGTACTTATTATGTAGGTCTACCTGTTTGAGCTCCTGTTAGACAAATTCTATTTGGTTTCTCAGATAGGGCAGGTTAAGCCTGATACAGAGGCTATTGCCCGTGTATATTTTGTATGATATGTCGCTTTCACCATTGTATCACCAAGACCTGTAAATAAATGTACACTCTGAGCTCGTCAACCTGCCTTCTGCTGCTACAAGGTCTATATTTTACAATTACATAGGCTGCTAATAAAAATATGTTGTAGGCAAAATAATGAAAAGGGCTGTCCTGTAGACTCGATAGTGTCACGTTTCGGTCCAGGGTATCCTGCGCCAGCTCTGCGTGCTGTGTCTCCAGGGCGCTGGGAGGGTGCAGTGCGTCCTATGCCTGCGCTCCGCTCGTACCGGGCAAATGTGGGAGTGGAGCCTAAGGGAGAGGTGCGCGTAGTAGGCACTAGATCTCCAGTGCTCACCCACAGCCCGGTTCAACCTGTGCCTGCACTCTGGAGGGTCCGGGCTAGAGTAGTATTCCAGCCTGGGGGAGTGGTGACAAGGCTGCGCACCAGAGCTCCAGTGCTCCCCCACAGCCCGGTCCTTCAGGTGCCTCCTCCTAATACCAAGCCTCCTGTAGGTCTCCCCAGCCTGGTGGGTCCTGTGACAGCCCCACGCACCAGGCTGTCTCTCCGTCTCCTCCCTACAGGTGTGCCAATCTGCCCAGCGCCGTCTGAGCTGCCCGTCTGCCCAGCGCCGTCTGAGCTGCCCGTCTGCCCAGCGCCGTCTGAGCTGCCCGTCTGCCCAGCGCCGTCTGAGCTGCCCGTCTGTCCTGAGCCTTCAAAGCTGCCCGTCTGTCCTGAGCCTTCAAAGCCGCCCATCTGTCAGGAGCCGCTAGAGCCGTCCGTCAGTCAGGAGCCGCCTGCCAGTCAGGAGCTGCCAGAGCCGTCCGCCAGACAGGAGCTGCCAGAGCCGTCCGCCAGCCAGGAGCTGCCAGAGCCGTCCGCCAGCCAGGAGCTGCGAGAGCCGTCCGCCAGCCAGGAGCTGCGAGAGCCGCCAGCCAGCCAGGAGCTGCCAGAGCCGCCAGCCAGCCAGGAGCTGCCAGAGCCGCCAGCCAGCCAGGAGCTGCCAGAGCTGCCTGTCACGCCGGCGATGCCGGAATTGCTCCTCAGTCCGGAGCTGCCCCTCAGTCCGGAGCTGCCCCTCAGTCCGGTGATGCCCCTTAGTCCGGTGCTGCCCCTCAGTCCAGTGGGGTTAATATGGAGGATCGCCATTAAGAGGAGGCCACGGAAGCGGGGATTAACTATGGTTGGGTGGGGGCCACGTCCAGAGCCAGAGCCGCCACCGTGGACCCAGACCCTCCCCTATAGGTTCAGGTTTTGCGGCCGGAGTCCGCACCTGGGGGGGGGGGGGGGGTTACTGTCACGTTCCTGACCTTATTTCCTTTGTTTAGTCTTGTTTAGTTGGTCAGGACGTGAGCTGGGTGGGCATTCTATGTTATGTGTTTCTATGTTTGGTTTAGGGTTGTCAACTAGCCTGATATGGTTCTCAATCAGGGGCAGGTGTTTTAGGTTTCCTCTGATTGGGAACCATATTTAGGTAGGCTGTTCTCACTGTTTGTTTGTGGGTGATTGTTCCTGTTCATTGCGTTCTTCGTTGTCTGTATGTTCACATGTTCAGGTCTGTAGCGTCGTTAGTTTCATTTTCTGTTTATTGTTTTGTTCGTGTTGTTAAGTGTTTCCAATAAATATGGAAACATACCACGCTGCGCTTTGGTCCTCCTCTCTTCCACCTAACGACGAGTGTTACAGATAGACAAAGATTTGTAGTTGAACAAGTCATTGCATGTATACAGTTGAAGTCGGAAGTTTACATACACCTTAGCCAAATACATTTAAACTCAGTTTTTCACAATTCCTGACATTTAATCACATTCCCAGTGGGTCAGAAGTTTACATACACTCAATTAGTATTTGGTAACATTGCCTTTAAAATTGTTTAACTTGGGTCAAACGCTTCGGGTAGCCTTCAACAAGCTTCCCACAATAAGTTGGGTGAATTTTGGCCCATTCCTCCTGACAAAGCTGATGTAACTGAGTCAGGTTTGTAGGCCTCCTTGCTCGCACATGCTTTTTCAGTTCTGCCCACACATTTTTTATAGGATTGAGGTCAGGGCTTTGTGATGGCCATTCCAACACCTTGACTTTGTTGTCTTTAAGCCATTTTGCCACAAATTTGGAAGTATGCATGGAGTCATTGTCCATTTGGAAGACCCATTTGTGACCAAGCTTTAACTTCCTGACTGATGTCTTGAGATGTTGCTTCAATATATCCACATAATTTTCTTTCCTCATGATGCCATCTATTTTGGGAAGAGCACCAGTCTCTCCTGCAGCAAAGCACCCCCACAACATGATGCTGCCACCCCCATGCTTCACGGTTGGGATGGTGTTCTTCGGCTTGCAAGCCTCCCCCTTTTTCCTCCAAACATAACGATGGTCATTATGGCCAAACAGTTCTATTTTTGTTTCATCAGACCAGAGGACATTTCTCCAAAAAGTACAATCTTTGTCCCTATGTGCGGTTACAAACCGTAGTCTGGTTTTTTTAGGCCGATTTTGGAGCAGTGGCTTCTTCCTTGCTGAGTGGCCTTTCAGGTTATGTCGATATAGGACTCATTTTACTGTGGATATAGATACTTTTGTACCTGTTTCCTCGAGCATCTTCACAGGGTCCTTTGTTGTTGTTCTGAAAAAAAAGTACGTTCATCTCCAGGAGACAGAACGCACCTCCTTCCTGAGCGGTATGATGGCTGCTTATACGATGGTCCCATGGCGTTTATACTTGCGGACTATTGTTTGTACAGATGAACGTGGTACCTTCAGGCGTTTGGAAATTGCTCCCAAAGATGAACCAGACTTGTGGAGGTCTACATTTTTTTTTCTGAGGTCTTGGCTGATTTCTTTTGAGTTTCCCATGATGTCAAGCAAAGAGGCACCGAGTTTGAAGGTAGGCCTTGAAATTCATCCACAGGTACACCTCCAAATGACTCAAATGATGTCAATTAGCCTATCAGAAGCTTCTAAAGCCATGACATAATTTTCTGGAATTGTCCAAGCTGTTTAAAGGCACAGTCAACTTAGTGTATGTAAACTTCTGACTCACTGGAATTGTGATACAGTGAATTATAAGTGAAATAATCTGTCTGTAAACAATTGTTGGAAAAATTACTTGTGTCATTCACAAAGTAGATGTCCTAACCGACTTGCCAAAACTCTAGTTTGTTAACAAGTAATTTGTGGAGTCGTTGAAAAACTAGTTTTAATTACTCCAACCTAAGTGTATGTAAACTTCCAACTTCAACTGTATATATATATTTTTTTTTACTTGACTTGCGACTTGAAGAGATGTAACTTGACTTGCTCTTAGAATGAATGACTTTGACTCGAGTCTTGACCCGTTCTACTTGGGACCCGATTTGAGACTTGCTTGTGACTCAAATAATAGTGACTTGGTCCCACCTCTGGCAATAAGTCCAACTTCTAACAGCTTGGATTAGTTTAGAAAAATGTATGTTATTTGTCTTTGTGTAAAAAATAAATAAAAAGGCACTCGCATGTCTGAGCTATCTTTTTTGCAGGTGCATGGTATCAGTTGAATAAGATGAGAAAAAAGCAGGAACCCGCACACTGCTCTTGATTGTATCACTGCTCTTTAAGAAGCTTTACGTATCGGCCTCACGGCCTTCGTCAGAGCTTTTGAGGCCGATACGTAAAGCTTATTAAAGAGCAGTGATACTATCAAGAGCAGTGTGCGGGTTCCTTCTTTTTTCTCATGTATCTTTGTGTAGCATAAGATCAATCAATGTGCATGCAAAAACACACATTGAAACAAACAATTCTAAAAAATTAACTTGCAATAGAGCATGCTGGGAAATATTATAATGATGGGTGAGGCTTTTGAGTGTGTGTGATGACTGTACCTTTATATTCAAAATATTGGGTACAAAAATTTACCATTTATAATAGATTATCCGCACATGTACCCTAAAAGGTACCGCACAGTACCATGTGAGATTATATGTGTACCTCTGAAAGGACATTATGCAAATGTTGATATTTTTGTACCCCTGGTTACAATACTGTACCCTAACCGTACTCTTTCTTCTGAGAGTGTAGAGTGCGTGTGTGTTTGGGCTGTGCCCACCTTGATGCCACCCCAGCCCTGGTTGGCCAGGAAGTCGACCGGAGAGCCCAGGCCAGCTTTGTACGGGAACCTCAGGAGGAAGTCCAGCTCAGTAGGGTTGATCTCCTTCTTCATCAGCAAGATCTACTCACACGCACATATAAATAGTATTCTCATCCACCAAGCAGAAATGTTCTACGTAAGTATATGGGCCTATGTGTGTCACCAAATGTCACTTTGATTCTGTAAGTTCCTATTTTGTCAAAAGTAATTCTGTCCCAAACGGTACCCTATTCCCTATTTAGTGCTCTACTTTTGACCAGGGCTCATAGGGCACCCTATTCACTAGTCTGTCTGGTGTGTTTTCTGACCTGGAATGTGACCTGAGCGATGAAGGTAAGCTTGTCCCTCTCAAACAGGCTGCGGTTGGTGTACATGAACACAGAGTAGGTGATCTGGTCTATCAGGTTGTTCACTCTGTGTTTCACCTCGTCCGCCGGCTCTGTAAGCATGATGGCCACCTCAAACACAACACTGAAGGCCTACACACACACACACAAAACCAAGTTTTCATAAAATATTAGTTCTGAGGTTGATAATAAAGTCAAGAGTATTGAGAGTGTGATTCTAAAGTCCTGTGGAGTGTTACCTTGAGTGAGAACTGGTAGATGGGGTTGATTTTGTTCAGGTCGTTGAGGATAAAGTAGAGCAGAGCAGCTCGTATTGATGCAGGTCTGTAGTTCTCTCTGGCCTCGTTGATCTTAACCTCTGTTATCTTCGCTTCGCGCACCTGAAGGCCACAAACCCAAACACTCTCCACTCACCTTCACACCATAATAGACCATCATTAGAGAAAGTGTGTTTGTGTGTGTGTGTGTGTACCTTCTCCTCGATCTCGGTGGCGGTTGCCTTGGTGATTTCCAGGTTCTCTACGAGGGCGGTGTCTCCCAAAAAGTTGCCGGAGGCAGCCGAGAGGCGAGCCAACAGAGAGTCCTCCAGCTGCTTCAGCACAATCTTAAAGTTGTTTTGTTGCTTGGTCAGCTCAGCCTATATACACATCGCAGAGCAACGGAGACGGGTTAATCAGAACACCAGGAGTAGAGTAAAGGTGCCCTTAGATGCTGATCTTGGGTCCGTTTTGCATTTTCCCCACTAATGGTTAAAACGGTTGGGGAATGTAGAAGCTGATCCTAGATCAGGTTGTGTGGTTCCCAACACTTCACCCCGGAGCCACACCACCTACCACTCATCCTGAAGAAATTCACTTGAAGACAGGGGAACTGACTTTTTTGTTGTTGTCACAAACCAGATCAATTATATTGGATATCATTTTTCATTGCTTGATTTGGCTTGCCCTCTCTACACACACAAAAATGGTTCTACAGTGTAACCATAGCGGATCCCTTTTGGGGTGCTATATCGAACCCTTATTTGAAGGTACTATAAAGAACCATGCTCATAAGGTTCTAAAATAAACCTTTATGGTGCTATAAAGAACCCTTTCCTAAGCGACAAAGAATCATTAAAAAAAGGTTCTAAATAGCAAAGGGTTCTTTATCTTTAAGGAAAATGATTCTATAAATAACCTTTCTCGATCTCAAAGGTTCTACAAAGAACCTTTTGAAGAACCATACAGTTTTTTTTTATTTTGGTTAGCCAAATTAAATTGTAAAAATAATTTAGTTATATTTGTCTTGTTTTAAATGTATTTAATTCTGTCCTTGAGCTGTTCTGGTTTAATCATGTTCTGTATTATGTCATGTTTTGTGTAGACCACAGATAAAGTAGCATCTGCTTTGCAACAGCTAATGGGGATCCTAATAAAATATCAAATACCAAACATTTAATGACATAACACAACAGATTAGATCAACTGGAATGACACTCTCACCCACGGTTGCACAAAGTGAGCTGTGAGCAAACCAAGCCCTTACATTTTAATTATTTTTTATTTTATTTATTTCACCTTTATTTAACCAGGTAGGCCAGTTGAGAACATGTTCTCATTTACAACTGCGACAAAAAACAACAACACAGAGTTACACATGGGATAATCAAAAGTACAGTCAATAACAATAGAAAAAATCTATATACAGTGTGTGCAAATGGAGTAAGGAGGTAAGGCAATAAATAGGCCATAGTAGCGAAGTAATTACAATTTAGCAAATTAACACTGGAGTGATAGATGTGCAAGTAGAAATACTGGTGTGTGGGCTGTGTACAGATGGGCTGTGTACAGCTGCAGCGATCGCTGAGCTGCTCAGATAGCTGATGCTTAAAGTTAGTGAGGGAGATATAAGTCTCCAACTTCAGCGATTTTTGTAATTCGTTCCAGTCATTGGCAGCAGAGAACTGGAAGGAAAGGCGGCCAAAGGAGATGTTGGCTTTGGGGATGACCAGTGAGATATACCTGCTAGAGCGCGTGCTACGGGTGGGTGTTGTTATGGTGACCAGTGAGCTGAGATAAGGCGGAGCTTTACCTAGCAAAGACTTATAGATGACCTGGAGCCAGTGGGTCTGGCGACGAATATGTGGCGAGGGCCAGACGAGAGCATACAGGTCGCAGTGGTGGGTGGTATATGGGGCTTGGGTGACAAAACGGATGGCACTGTGATAGACTGCATCCAGCTTGTTGAGTAGAGTGTTGGAGGCTATTTTGTAAATTACATCGCCGAAGTCGAGGATCGGTAGGATAGTCAGTTTTACGAGGGTATGTTTGGCAGCGTAAGTAAAGGAGGCTTTGTTGCGAAATAGGAAGCCGATTCTAGATTTAATTTTAGATTGGAGATGCTTAATATGAGTCTGGAAGGAGAGTTTACAGTCTAGCCAGACACCTAGGTATTTGTAGTTGTCCACATATTCTAAGTCAGAACCGTCCAGAGTAGTGATGCTAGTCGGGCGGGCAGGTGCGGGCAGCGATCGGTTGAAAAGCATGCATTTAGTTTTACTGGTGTTTAAAAGCAGTTGGAGGCCACGGAAGGAGTGTTGTATGGCATTGAAGCTCGTTTGAAGGTTTGTTAACACAGTGTCCAAAGAATGGCCAGATGTATACATAATGATGTTGTCTGCATAGAGGTGGATCAAGGAATCACCCGCAGCAAGAGCAACATCATTGATATATACAGAGAAAATAGTCTCCCCGAGAATTGAACCCTGTGGTACACCCATTGAGACTGCCAGAGGTCTGGACAACAGGCCATCCGATTTGACACACTGAACTCTATCTGAGAAGTAGTTGGTAAACCAGGTGAGGCAGTCATTTGAGAAACCAAGGCTGTTGAGTCTGCCGATAAGAATACGGTGATTGACAGAGTCAAAGCCTTGGCTAGGTCGATGAAGACGGCTGCACAGTACTGTCTTTTATCGATGGCGGTTATGATATCGTTTAGTACCTTGAGCATGGCTGAGGTGCACCCGTGACCAGCTCGGAAACCGGATTACACAGCGGAGAAGGTACGGTGGGATTTGAAATGGTCAGTGATCTGTTTGTTAACTTGGCTTTCGAAGACTTTGGAAAGGGTAGGGCAGGATGGATATAGGTCTGTAACAGTTTGGGTCTAGAGTGTCACCCTCTTTGAAGAGGGGGATGACCGCGGCAGCTTTCCAATCTTTCGGAATCTCGGACGATATGAAAGAGTGGTTGAACAGACTAGAAATAGGGGTCGCAACAATGGCGGCGGATAATTTTAGAAAGAGAGGGGCCAGATTGTCTAGCCCAGCTGATTTGCACGGGTCCAGGTTTTGCAGCACTTTCAGAACATCTGCTATCTGGATTTGGGTGAAGGAGAAGCTAAGGCCATACAAATTTGACTTGATGTATAACAGATGCCCCGCTTAACTTTTTCCCAAACAAATATACAAATAAATGTTTTACATAGATTCATTTTAAACTATTCCTTTTGACGAATCGACTGATTCGCTTCGTCACTGTAGTGGTTGGGATTCGGTTCAATCACGGTGAATAGAATTGTGGGAATCAAGTTTGTGAATTGTAAACAGTAAAATAAAAAATGTAGTAGCCTTCCTTATGGATCATGTTGTTGCAAAATTTGATTTTCAGATACACTACATGACCAAAAGTACGTGGACACGTGCTCATCGAACATATCATTCCAAAATCATGGGTTTTATGGAGTTGGTCCTCCCTTTGCTGCGATAACAGCCTCCACCCTTCTGTGAAGACTTTCCACTAGATGTTGGAACATCGCTGTGAGGGACTTCATTCCATTCAGCCACAAGAGCGTTAGTGAGGTTGGGCACTGATGTTTGGCGATTAGGCCTGGCTCGCAGTCGGCGTTCCAATTCATCACAAAGGTGTTCATTGGGGTTGAGGTCAGGGCTCTGTGCAGGCCAGTCAAGTTCTTCCACACCGATCTCAAAAAACCATTTCTGTATGGACTTTGCTTTGTGCATAGTCATGCTGAAATAGGAAAGGGCCTTCCCCAAACTGTTGCCACAATGTTAGAAGCTGTAGTTTATGCTTTCAGTACTAGATTCATTCTCTGACCCTTTGATTGGGTGGACAATATGTCAGTTCATGCTGCAAGAGCTCTGATAGGTTGGAGAATGTCCTCCAGAAGTTATCATAATTACAGTGTAAGTCTATGGAAGGGGTGAGAACCATGTAGGCAGTATACCATATTTTATGGTATACTGGTATTGATGCATGGACCGGTTTGGATTTTTACTTTACCTTCTATACTGGTATTTTAATGTTTAGTTTGTTAAATGTGATACGCCATGTGTAATGTCAATGTTTATAGTTTACTTCGCTACTTCAGTCATCTCTCTTCGCGCCACTTTCCACACAGACCTAGCCACGCCCTCTGTCACTCAAGGAGCGCGTTTGATGTTCCTCAACTACGAGACACTTGTTTAGTCTGCATGGTCAATGCAGCACATGCAAAAATTTTGATTACAATGCTGTTTTCACTTTGCTTCTTAATATAAATCCACAAGCGTTCTACAATGACACTGTTAGCTTGTGTTTCTTACATCAACAAACAGCTAGTTTGTCTTTTCTTAGCAAGTTGCCCTAAATCTTGTGAGACACTATGTTAGCCGCTAATGCTAATAGCTAGCTAGCTAATAAATGTACTGAGTAAGAGCAAACGTAGCTAGCTAATACAGCCTGATAATACCAGTGATGGTGTAGACCTAAATCAGCATGTGGTTTATGCAACAGTTTCTTCTAAATCAAAGAGGAATATCCAAAGCAAGAATATGTTAGCTACAAGAAGTAACTAAGAGAAAACATGCAATGTAGCCAAAGCTTATAGGGTCCCCTAGGAAACACTTTTCCTACTTTATTTCCTACCCTGTCACAATAACTCCTCCCTGGCATTTTAATTCGTTATCATCTCAAACAACACTATTCAAAGTGCTCACTATTATATTCTAACTATAGAATTATAATAGTCATTCTATTTCCATGATTCCAACAGTTTTGCTTGAATTCGCAAGTCAAATCGCGATTGCGACATTTGGTTAAAAATATGTACCAGATTATTTGCCCATATCGTGCAGCCCTATGTGGCAGTGTGGAAATTATCTCAATTGAGCAGTGGTGTAAAGTATTTAAGTAAAAATACATTCAAGTACTACTTAAGTAGTTGGGTATCTGTACTTTACTATTTTTTTTATTTTTGACTACTTTTACTTCACTACATTCCTAAAGAAAATACTGTACGTTTTACTCCATACATTTTCCCTGACACCTAAAAGTACTCGTTACATTTTGAATGCTTATCAGGACAGGAAAATGGTTCAATTCACACACTTGTCAAGAGACCAGAACATCCCTGGTCATCTACTGCCTCTGATCTGGAGGACTCACTAAACACAAATGCTTTGTTTGTAAATTATGTCTGAGTGTTGGAGTGTGCCCCTGGCTATCTGTAAATTAAAAAAACAAGAAAATGGTGCAATCTGGTTTGCTTAATATAAGGAATTTGAAATGATTTATACTTTTACTTCTGATACTTAAGTACATTTTATCAATTACATTTACTTTTGATACTTAAGTATATTTAAAACCAAATACTTTTAGACTTTTACTCAAGTAGTATTTTACTGGGTGACTTTCACTTTTACAATTAACATATCTTTACTTTTACTCAAGTATGTCAATTGGGTACTTTTTCCACCACTGCAACTGAGTGCAGGAAATGCAGAAGTGCTGAAACTTGTTTTGGTTAAAGTTGAATTGAACAGTATAAAACAATAAGAATGGAGAAAGGCTCATTGAAATCACTTAGAATGTATGTGTTGCCACCCTAGTGTAACCGATGTGAAATGGTTAGCTAGTTAGCGGGGTGCGCGCTAATATCGCTAATATCGTTTCAATCGGTGATGTTACTCGCTCTGAGACCTTGAAGTAGTTGTTCTCCTTGCTCTGCAAGGGCCGCGACTTTTGTGGAGCGATGGGTAACGATGCTTCGAGGGTGGCTGTTGTCGATGTGTGCAAAGGGTCACTGGTTCGAGCCCAGGTAGGGGTGAGGAGAGGGACGGAAGCTACACTGTTACACTAGGATCACTCACTACTCATAAAGCAAATGTAGAACTTTTATTATTCAAAAACTAAAAATACCATCAAATACCGTCATACCATCCATTTTTAATTTTTTTAAATAAATACAGTGATATAATATTTTGCCCATATCGCCCAGCCCTACATGAGTCTCCTAGGTTTTGTATTGAAGTCAATGTACCAAGAGGAGGACGGAAACTAGCTGTCCTCCGGCTACACCATGGTGCTACCCTACAGAGTGCTGTTGAGGCTACTGTAGACCTGCATTACAAAACAGTGTGTTTTAATCAATTATTTGGTGACGTGAATATATTTAGTATAGTTTTATCTAAAAAATTATCACTTTAATGTTTCACTATTTTTATTTTTATGAAATTCACTGAGGAGGATGTTCCCTCATTTCCTCCTCTGAGGAGCTTCCACTCAGGTCTTCATATTTAGATTACCCTATGCACCCCTAGTTTGTTCCTTTAGTTAGAATGGCCGACAGCTCATCAGTCAATTACCCCTAACTTTCTATCCAATCAGAGACATTCTATTTAGCCTGCTCGTTCTAAGTCCCACCTCCAGTCAGTTGCAGCATGTTGAACTGTATTTGTGCGTGCATCTAAAAGTGAGTAGTAATACTGTATGTGAAGTTTTCTGTATGCTGTCGGGGGGATAAAGTAATTCAGGGGGGTTATTATTGAGGTGTAAGTTTCTTATGCATCGTCATTACTAGCTAGCTAGTTAGCCAGGCTAAAAATGTTCTATGCGTCATGCACACGGTGCATTGCAGTTATGTGCCTTTATGTAGGCCTATAAGAATATTACTGAGGTAAAGTGGTGACATTCAATAGACATTCATCAGACATTCATCCGACATTCAGAGCTTTTATCCATAAACTGCATAATGGACCCAGTTTTAGCGTTCTCTTTCTTTTCATACATTTTTACCTTCATGGCTGATAAACACGCCCCCTTAAAGTGAATTAGGGTAAAAAAAACGAACTAATCCTTGGTTCTCCTGTGATTTGAAAATCCTTTTTCTGCAAAAGAATCAAGCATGGGCCTTGGCGAGGAAAACTGGTGAAACAGCTGATTGGCTGCTTTTTAGGCAATTGAGAAATAAATGGACCGGAGGAATAAAAAAGGCAAAATCTAGGTATTTTCTTGATGCTATGACAGAGTCTGCTGGTGATCCCGCTAAATTCTGGAAAACTGTCAACTTACTTAAATGAGGAAACTCCTTGACTTCCCTGCCGAAGCAAATTACATCGGAATCTGGGATCATCGGTGACCAAACTGAAATTTGTGATATTTTTAATAAGCATTTTATTTCTGCTGGTTTTCTTTTTGAAAGAAAAAATGGCCAAAAATTATCCTGACCGGTCTATTGTTTCAGCCCCTCGGCCTTTAGCTGATGTGGAAAACAGTAAGCCGTTTTTTAATTTTCAAAAAGTCACAGAAGATCTTATCTGCACTATCTGCTATAGATTCTAAGAAATTATTAGGCGCTGACAATCTGGATCCATATTTACTCAGGTGTGCGGCACCTATTATTGCTGGTGTAGTGACGCATATTTTTAATCAAACATTTGTCGTAGAAAAAATTCCTAAATCTTGGAACAAAGCTTTTGTTTTACCACTCCTCAAGGGAGGTGATGGTAGTGAATTGGATAATTATCGGCCCATCTCTAAGCTCTCCTGTTTGTCTAAAATTCTAGAGTCACTGGTGAATAGGCAAATACAATCTTTTTTAACTGTTAACAATACTCTTTCTAGTAATCAATCTGGCTTTAGACCTAAACACAGTACTATTACGGCCACTGTACGTGTTGTAAATTATATTACTAATGCCCTAGATAATAGAAAGTACTGTGCCGCCTTGTTCATAGATTTATCTAAAGCTTTTGACACTTTAGACCATGTGATACTTTTGGGTAAGCTGTCGTTAATAGGACTGGGATCATGACTATCTAAAGGATAGAAGTCAGGATGTTAGAGTCGACGGCATCCAGTCAGAGCCATTGGAGTTGGTTAAAGGGGTCCCACAAGGTTCTATACTTGGTCCATTACTGTTCACTCTCTACATAAACAATATCGGTGATGAGATAAGAAAGTGTCAAATTCATTTATATGCTGATGACACTGTCATGTACTCTATCGCTTCAACGGCTGACCAAGCATTATCACTATTGGAGACAGATTTTAAGATATTACAAGGGTCTTTTATACAGCTGAAACTTGTTTTAAATGCAAAGAAAACACATTTTATGATTTTTAATAGGTTCAAAAAGTTGGTTGAAAATACACTTGAGCTTAGATGGTTCTCGAATTAATCAGGTCTCTGCATATAAATACTTAGGGATATGGTTGGATGATAAACTGTCTTTTAAAATGCATATTGACGAACTTTGTAAACGGCTAAAAATCAAGCTAGGCTTCCTCTATAGAAACAGGACATGCTTGTCCTCTACAAATAGAAGACAAATTGTGCAAGCTACTTTTATGTCTGTTATTTGGGGATATTATTTACATGTATTCTACGGCATCAACACTTAAATCGCTGGATGCTACTTATCATTGCGCACTTAGGTTTATTACGTGTGCTAGCTACAGAACTCACCACTGTGTTTTATATTAAAATGTGGGTTGGACTTCGCTGTCCATGAGACGAGAACAACATGCTCTCGTGTTTGTCTATAAAGCACTTCTGAATAAACTACCTTCTTATTTATCATCACTCATCAATATTAGAATTAGAATTCCTAAAATCAGGTCTCACGCATGGATTACACTTGAGGCCCATGCGATTTCCACAGAGTTGGGTTTGGCTGCCTTTTCCTGTTACGCTCCTTGCCTATGGAATAGCCTGCAGACTAAACTTAAACTTGAGACTCTTGTCCCCCCTGCTCATTTTAAATATTTATTGGAGCATTTTTATTTTTATATTGCTTGTAACTGTTTCGGGTAATGCAAGTTCTTGTGCTGTTAGTAGAATAACCTGTGTAAATGAAATCTGTTACTGTATATATATATTTTTTGTATTATCTGTGATTGTTATGTTTGTCTTGTTTCGTTTTTTAATCATTGTACCTAAACTGTATGTGTAAACATGTATATGCAGGGCCCAGCTGTAAAAGAGACCTTGGTCTCAGTCTGTGTTCCTTGTTGAAATAAACATATAATAATAATAATTCATCAGACATTCATCAAACATTCGCCAAAATCCATTTACAATAGTAAAAATCAATAACTAAGATTCTGTTTGTCACAGAATCATCAAACTAGATATGATTAATTCTCTAAATGTCTAGCATACTTTTACAACCTTTGTTTTGAGGAAAAATTCCAGTTCCCTCCTTCCCCAAAACACTGTTCATATTTGACTATAAATTGTGCATTCCTGTATTATACTTATGCTAAAATGTTTATTCTATTCTACTAAGCAATTTACTTTATGTTCGTATTCTTATATTTTATTATTTCTTATTGTTGTAGCATTGTCAAGAAGGTACCTGCAAGTAAGCATTTCGTTAGACAGTGTATCCCTCCCTATACGACTAATGCGCAATGTCCACCAGATGCATATGTGTTTTGCCCAATGTCTAGCCCGCATTTTCCATACTTGATGCACATGTGCTTTGCTTTTCAACTAGCTAAAATGTGCACTTCTGTTTGTGCCAGCCCACTGTAAAGAAACGCACAGGAGTTGAAAGTATTGAACGCATGCGGAACACAGAACGCACCACAGCCTAGTGCCGCACCCCCAATGTAGCGTAATGGACTGCTCCATTGACAATCAATGACTACCGCCGAAACGCAGTTTGATGCATTTGGTGGACATGAGGCGTAATAAAAACGTGAAGACGCAGTTATTGCACCTTGCAGTGGTCACGTGTCCTTGCAGGCCACTTTATAGTTTACCGTCTATGTTTGCATACAGTGTAGCAGTGTAGACACTGCAGCTGTATTCTGCTTTGTAATTCATGTTCTCTTATACTGCATTATCCTTTAGATGTAATAGAAGCCTATTACATACAGCATATCATTTTAAGTCAGTATTGTGTTCATATCTGTGTGAAGCCTTATTTCCTTACGTTAACACTGGCTACTGTAGTAAGCTAAGCTGATTCAGCCTTTCTATTGAATGCATCTTACATTCATAATTGCATATTATTGTGTACTATAATCAGTGGTGTAGTGCTATTTTTGTAGTTGAGGGAGAGCAAAAAAAAGTAATTGAAGTCATCATTTCCTCAACCACAGTTTGTACCGACAGATGTAGCCTACCAATATAAAACATGCCTAAAAAGCACCCTCCAATTGCAATGTCTGCCTATGCCCACACATATTGTCTCAAGAACTTTTAATATCCTCAGACACTAAGTTAGGCACACCTCCTTTCAAAATAAGCCATCATCACTGTCAATCACTTTTTACTGTTTTTACCCAAACTGCATGCCAATCATTTGATTGAATTCAATCAGTTTCATAGGAATGTGCAATTAAATGATCTTGAATTATGTTTTGATGTATGGGTTCATTGTCATTTGTAAGGGACTGGTCCAAATTCACATGACAATTGCTAGCTAGCTAGCCAGCCAGCTAGTTAGCCTTGTGAGAGTACTTGACACCTTTCATTGAAGGTTAGTGCTTTCCGGGATCCTTGGGATGTCCCTATGCTAACGCCTTACCATTTTAAATGTCAACTTCAATGGGGGGGAGAGAGGGAGGGATAGCAAGGACCGTTCACTGGGGCGAGACAATTATCAGAATTCAATGGCTACAGCCCTACAATCGCTGAAAACATAGCTAAATACCAATACATTGAAAATGTGTCCTTTGTCGTTGTTTTCCAGCTAGCTAGCATGAGGGAGCTCATTCTTCAGCGCCTTGGCAGATTTTTTTGCTGGAATCAGTGCAGTTTATGCTCCTTTCACTAGAGCAGTGTTAATCACTATTTTCAACTTTGGGTTGAAACAATCATTCAGAGGGCCGCACAGATTTTTGTTTTGTTGTACTTTTTCTTCCAATATTATTAATTATCAATTGAGAGCAAATTCTGAGCAATAGAGCACATGCAATTGATTTGATGTTGTCACGTATACTGCCTCTCCGGCCTCTAGGTCATCAGGCTGCTGATTTTCCCGCACACCTGTCTCACCTGGACTCCATCACCTTGATTATCTTCCCTATATCTGTCACTCCCCTTGCTTCTCTCCTCAGGTGTTATTGACTCTGTTTTCATGTCGGTGCGTTGTTTGTGTTTTGTGTTTATTTTATTTATTAAAAACACTCACTCCCTGAACTTGCTTCCCGACTCTCAGTGCACTCGTTACAGAATAACACCTAAGGGAAGCATCAGGGAGTGTTTTTTTGTATTTCATTTTTTGTGTCAGTAATGACGTCGTGTCCGGGAACTGCTACAGGCTCTCATGCCTCAGCCGGATCGCCGAGCTTTCATGCCTCAGCCGGATCGCCAGGCTCCCCTGCCTCAGCCAGCTCGTCAGGATTTCATGCCTCCGCCGGATCGCCAGGCTCCCCTGCTTCCACCGGCTCTTCAGGTTCTCATGCCTCAACCAGATTTCCAGGCTCCCCTGCCACAACCAATCTGTCAGGTTCCCGCACCCCAGCTGACTCGACAAGTTCCCGCGCCTCAGCTGGCGTGACAGGTTCTCGCACATCAGCAGGGGTGACTGGTCCGCTCCTGATCCCCGGGTTCGTCTGGAGCCGGGCGTCGGGGAGGGGGTACTGTCACATACTCCCTCTCCGGCCTCTAGGTCATCAGGCTGCTGATTATCCCACACACCTGTCACCATTGTCTCGCGCACCTGGGCCTCATGACACTCACCTGGACTCCATCACCTCCTTGATTATCTTCCCTATATCTGTCACTCCCCTTGGTTCTCTCATCGGGTGTTATTGACTCTGTTTTCATGTTGGTCCGTTGTTTGTGTTTATATTATTTATAAAAAGGGTATATGCAGGTTCCATCAAGTTGAATGTAATAATTTTTTAATGCCACTTGAAATGCAATTTAATACTAATTTTGAGGCCAATGCTCATTCCGTGCGTCTCAGTATCTCAAATCCATATCAAATCAAATCTCTTGGTTGTAAAATAGACAGCTGAGAAATAAAAAATATACCTGCACAAACCTGAGAACATCCTCTCTTCAACTGTGTCAAGTATTATTACACAGGATAGCTGTGTTTTTCTTATAGCTACAGGAGCGCAGTGGGAAAAAGTGGCTTGCTCATTATCACTGCAGCATGCCCCAGTGAAACAGGCACATGGGCAGGGCAGACACATTTCATTATAGGAATTATGAAGATTCTGCACTATACTGTTTCACCCAATTTATTTTCTTCTTATTTTCCCCCCTTTTTCTCCCAATTTCGTGATATCCGATTGGTAGTTACAGTCTTGTCCCATCACTGCAACTCCTATACGGACTCGGGAGATGCGAAGGTCGAGAGCCATGCATCCTCCGAAACACGACCCTGCCAAGATGCACTGCTTTTGACACATTGCTCGCTTAACCCGGAAGCCAGCCACACCAATGTGTCGGAAGAAAAACCATACAACTGGCGACCGTGTCAGCGCGCATGTGCCCGGCCCGCCACAACAGTCGCTAGAGTGCGATTGGACAAGGAAATCCCGTCCGGATTAACCTTTCCCGAACGCGGACGATGCTGGGCCAATTGTGCGTCACCTCATGGGTCTACCGGTCGTGGCCGGCTGCGACACAGCCCGGGATCGAACCCGGATTTGTAGTCACGTCTCAAGAACTGCAGTGCCTTAGACTGCTGCGCCACTCGGGAGGCCCGACCAAATCATTTAATAGCTAAATAGTTAACTAGCTAGCTAACGAGTAAACTAACTACCCTAGCTACAAGCAATGTTTCGAATTGGCTATCTATTTTGTAGCCTACCTTACTCTCTGTGCTCTATCATCTGGCAACAGCAGACTTGCAGTGGCACATGCACACACAGAGTTGTAGGCTACATGTGGGAGCTCTCTAGCATCTTGAAAATGTGCCTCGGTAGGAGTAGGCTATGATTTGATGTTCATTTTTTTCTCCAGATTTTGTCATGGTGGCAACAATTAAGCAGCTGCACAACATAGCGGAAACACTGTATTCATCTCCGGTCGCATTTTTTAAGACCATTAAAAACTGAATTTAAGACAAGACGGCCCGAGTCCATAACAAACCGTTTTGAGGACAGCCGATTTAACAAACCCCTCAAGGAGTTTTCTGTCTGTTGCTGTTCTTGTTAAGTTGGATTTGGCCTGCTCAAAGTGCGCTTTGAAGTTAGACCGAAAGAGCTCGCCACCCAGCATGGCCTCGGCCATAGCCTATAGTTCTTCATTCTTCTCCCCACCGCCGGAGAGAAGACAGGGAACAAACCACCATTTACCTAACTCTAGGCTGCTATACATATTTATTTGGTTTGTCATTCTATAATTTTAGTTGGAATTTGAGTGGTTATTTAATATATTTGATTTGTAATTTATCAGAATACTTTTCCAAAAATAGTTTTGCCACCTCTAAGTATTCTCAAAATGGAGTAAGTAAGGGAGTGCCGCTCCCCCACGCTCTACACCCCTGCCTATAATATGTCTTCTACAGGTGTAGACAACTAAAAGATGTGATTGGATTGTGATTAGATGTTCCCGACCACGTCCGGAAGTAGTCAGACAGGCATTGTGAGATATCTTAGGCTGTGTTTATACAGGCAGCCAAATTGACATTTTTTCACTAATTGGTCTTTTGACCAATCAGATTTCAAAAAGATCTGATGTTAAAAGATCTGATGTGATTGGTCAAAAGACCAATTAGTGTAAAAAATATCAGAATTGGGCTGCCCGTATAAACGCAGGCTTACAAGAGTGGAAGAATACCTGACAAATAATTTGCATACAGGGAGGATATCTGGTCACAATGTGGACACAGTGGATGGATAAGAGACATTTTACTACCATGTGTAGATGCAACAGCTACAATCAGAATGTAGATCAGATCAGAACAAAGGACGCATGCTAGCTCTAGGTATAAAAAAAAGGCTTCTGTCACCTTGAGCTCTTCCAGGTCTGGCCGTTCCTTAGCGACCACGGCGGCTAGCAGCTGGTCCTCCAGCCCGTCTCTGGTAACCAGGAAGTTGATGAGCGTACACTGAGCCTGCATCTCAGGCTTGTAGTGAGGGTTGAAGTACTTAGTGTGCAGGATGAGACGGAAGCTAGGGCTGTACTCTACCTCCTTGTCTCCTATCCGGATGTACCTGCCAGACAGAATGCATGAGAGAGACTGAAGGACAATTTTTTTTTTCATTGGACGGCAAAGAAATATAATACATTTTAGGTGTGGCCCTCCGGACCTCAGTGAAGACCAAATGTGGTCCTCAAGGAAAATTTGTTTGACATCCCTGCCCTATGTGGAGTCATTGTGTGTGTCCGAAATGGCACCGTATTCCCTAAGCAGTGGACTACTTTTGACTGGTCAAAATAATATATGTCGCATTACTACCAGGTCAAAAGTAGTGCACTAAATAGGGAATATGGGATGCAGACATTGTGAGGAGTCATAGTGGCCCAGGGAGGAGTGTCAGAGGGCTGTACGTGGTATATAGAGGTGATGATGTGGTGACTTACTTGCCCTTCTTGATGGTGTTCCTGCCCAGTAAAGGGTCCAGGACGGGTTCTACATTCTCACTGATGTTCTCTATCAACAGAGTGTCTCCGTTAGACACAGCGCTCTCGATGCTGTCCAGGTACCTGCACACACACACACACACAGGATAGGTAGTATATCAATGCCTGGTCAACAAGACCACACACTGGCTACTTGATAATGGAATTTATATGTTTAAATTAATGATTAGAATATTCCACCCTGAAACCATATAATTGTATGAAATTGATTAGAATCATAAAATTATATTCTGATGATGTGTGTAGTTTTAGTCAGAATTAGGTTAAAACAACGTATCTGTATAGTGGAAGAATCCAGACTGTCTGAGCAAGGCGTAGCTCAGGATTTGAACTTGTATGGGGGGGGGGGGGGGGGCGAAGAAAGATACCGAGAACAGTTAGACTGTGTTTGAACCCACCTGGCAGGAACTAAGAAAACTTAGGAGAACAGGGAGGATTTCTCAAAGTTTCCCTAATCTCGGGGGAATGGAACTGATAAACAGTGGATACAACTCACCTACTGTTCGTGTGTATGTATGTGCGTATATCTACTGTTTGTGTGGAAGTATGTGCGCCGCTATAAAATGGATGTCTTTGTATTGTGGACTTCAGAGCGCTCTCGTGAATAAACATTTGACTATTGTAGGCTGGGCCTCTGTCTGTTTTCATTTCAACCAGTATCTTACAAATTCTGGGTTGCAGACTGAGTAGTTAATTTCAGTTTATGAACATTGAGAACATAATTCTCTTAACACTACTCTATCTGGACTGTGTGTGAGAAGGACTGACCCTTTCTGTCCCAGCCGGATGACTTTAAGGTTGTCTCCGTATTTCCTTTTGATCCACTTGATTCCCTGGAGCTGGGCATCCACGATGAGCGGCCAGCGCTCCGTGTTGCACAGGATGGTGGCGTTTTCAATGGACATGCGGTCACTAGGCAAGCCCTGGTTGCTCCAGGCAGCGATGTCTGCGTCATCTGTCAGCAACATCAGGGGGTCCAGCCCCTCTGTGATCGGGATGGGGACCTGGGAGAGGGAGGGGTGGAACAGGAGATTACTACAGTATACTACATCTGCATCACTTTGCTGGTTAGCAAATGTTTAATTGATAACACACTCATGGAAGTCAATCTCCTTTCAGGTGATTAAGTCATGTTGAACTGATTTATCATTCATCTATTCATTCAGTGACCCGGGTCTGACTGTGATGTTTCCGTTACTGACGTATGGTTTGTGTGCTGAGCCAGGAGTGTGTGGTGTACCTTGAACTCTCTGAGGTAGTGTTAGGAGTGTGTGGTGTACCTTGAGCTCTCTGAGGTAGTGTTAGGAGTGTGTGGTGTACCTTGAGCTCTCTGAGGTAGTGTTAGGAGTGTGTGGTGTACCTTGAGCTCTCTGAGGTAGTGTTAGGAGTGTGTGGTGTACCTTGAACTCTCTGAGGTAGTGTTAGGAGTGTGTGGTGTACCTTGAGCTCTTTGAGGTAGGGCAGCCAGTACTTGTCCATGAGTTCAATGCGGTACTTCTTGGTGAAGTAGCCCACGTAGGAGACGAAGGCAGAGATGAGCATGACGTCACCACTCAGAGTCTTCTCCTGGATCTTAAACTGGGCCACCGACTCTGACCAACGCACCTTCTCTGAGGCCAGACCTCCCACCAGCCTGCCAGAGAGAGAAACACAGTCACACCACGTGTCAATATGACAGTTATCAAATATGGTAGACTAAATGTTATTAAATCAAAGATATAATTTAAAATTCTAAAAATATTAAAATATCTCTATACTTAAACTGAATCAAATGTTCAAAGACACAGTTTGAATTTAAACCAGGAAGGCACAGGCAGTGAGTGTCATCCCATGTCTGTGGTTGTGATTTGTTGTGCTGTGCTGTACTGTAGCTACACGTCACCTGTTGGCCAGGGAGATGGTCTGATTGGTGGCGTCTGCTTCCTGTTGACACCTCAGCTTGTCCGATGTGGCCTTCTCAAACTCCGACGTCAGTTTGGCCAGGTTAGCATTCAGTTGCTAAATACAAGACAACAACATCCCTCTTTCATGGATAATAAGACCGGGAGGGTGAGAATAGAAAGACAGCAACAAGGCACATTTCTGTTTCACAATGGAATTATTCTATTCTACACTGTAAGTTAATGTCAACTTGAGTCAAATCAAGGAAACCAGCTGCAATATGATTTCTAGTTCACTCAACTTTGTGTAATTAAAGTTCTGCTAACATACATTACATTTGTCAAAGTTGAGTAAACTAGAAATCGTATTGCAGCTGGTTGCCTTGATTTTTTAAAAAGTTGACTCAACTTTTGATTTCTAGTCCTCTCAACTTAACGATGCAAGGATATCATCAGCTGAATTATTTAAGCTCCATGGACCAATGTAGCAAATTCGATGGGTAGCCCCGACCTTGTCCAGCGACTGTCAACCCAATACCTTAGCCATTACGCCAAGAGATCCGAAGTTGGATGAACTATAATAAATATTTTTACATTGCGGGTCTCAGCAAACTAAACTCTATTGTGGGATCAACTCAGCTGTTTGTGTTGTAGGATTTCATATTCAACTCACATTGAGCAAAGATCTAATAAAATACAATTGTATTTGTCACGTGCCGAATACAACAGGTGAAGAAGACCTTACAGTGAAATGATTACTTACAAGCCCTTAACCAACAATGCAGTTAAGAAAAAATATGTGTTAAGAAAGTATTTAATAAATAAACTGAAGTAAACAAATACATTTTAAAAATGGAAAAATGGAAAAATAACAAATAATTAAAGAACAACAATAAAATAACAGTAATGAGGCTATATACAGGGGGTACCGGTACAGAGTCAATGTGCGGGGGCACAGGTTAGTCGAGGTAATATGTACATGTAGGTAGAGGTAAATTAACAGAGAGTAGCAGAAGCGTAAAAATGGAGGGGGGTAACCATTTAGTTAGCTGTTCAGGAGTCTTATGGCTTGGGGGTAGAAGCTGTTAAGCTGCCTTTTGGACCTAGACTTGGCGCTCCGGTACCGCTTGCCATGCGGTAGCAGAGAGAACAGTCTATGACTAGGGTGGCTGGAGTCTTCGGCAATTTGTAGGGCCTTCCTCTGACACCGCCTGGTATAGAGGTCCTGGCTGGCAGGAAGCTTGGCCCCGGTGATGTACTGGGCCGTACGCAGTACCCTCTGTAGTGCCTTGCTGTCGAGGCTGAGCAGTTGCCATACCAGGCTGTGATTTGGACACCAAGGAACCTCTCAACCTGCTCCACTAAAGCCCTGTCGATGAGAATGGGGCCGTGCTCGGCCCTTACTTTTCCTGTAGTCCACAATCATCTCCTTTGTCTTGATCACGTTGAGGGAGAGGTTGTTATCCTGGCACCACACTGGCAGGTCTCTGACCGCCTCCCTATAAGCTGTCTCATCGTTGTTGGTGATCAGGCCTACCACTGTTGTGTCGTCGGCAAACTTAATAATGGTGTTGGAGTCATGCTTGGCCATGCAGTCATGGGTGAACAGGGAGTACAGGAGGGGACTGAACATGCACCCCTGAGGGGCACCTGTGTTGAGGATCAGTGTGGCAGATGTGTTGTTACCTACCTTTACCACCTGCGGGCGGCCCGTCAGGAAGTCCAGGATCCAGTTGCAGAGGGAGGTGTTTAGTCCCAGGGTCCTTAGCTTAGTGATGAGCTTTGAGGGCACTATGGTGTTGAACGCTGAGCTGCAGTCAATTAATAGCATTCTCACGTAGGTGTTCCTTTTGTCCAGGTGGGAAAGGGCAGTGTGGAGTGCAATAGAGATTGCGTCATCTGTGGATGTTTTGGGGTGGTATTCAAATTGAAGTGGGTCTAGCGTTTCTGGGATTATGGTGTTGATGTGAGCCATGACCAGCTTTCAAAGCACTTCATGACTACAGACGTGAGTGCTACGGGTTGGTAAACATTTAGGCAGGTTACCTTGGTGTTCTTGGGCACAGGGACTATGGTGGTCTGCTTGAAACATGTTGGTATTACAGACTCAATCAGGGATAGGTTGAAAATGTCAGTGAAGACACTTGCCAGTTGGTCAGCGCATGCTCGGAGTACACGTCCTGGTAATCTGTCTGGCTCTGCAGCCTTGTGAATACTGACCTGTTGAAAGGTCTTACTTACATCGGCTACGTAGAGCGTGTTCACACAGTTGTCCAGAACAACTGGTGCTCTCATGCTTGCTTCAGTGTTACTTGCCTTGAAGCGCGCATAGAAGTAATTTAGCTCGTGTCACTGGGACTCGTGTCACTGGGCAGCTCACGGCTGTGCTTCCCTTTGTAGTCCGTAATAGTTTGCAAGCGCTGCCACATCCGATGAGTGTCGGAGCCGGTGTATTAGCATTCAGTCTTAGCCCTGTGTTGACGCTTTGCCTGTTTGATGGTTCGTTTTGAGGGCATAGCAGGATTTCTTATAAGCGTGCGGGTTAGAGTCCCGCTCCTTGAAAGCGGCAGCTCAACCCTTTAGCTCAGTGAGGATTTTGCCTGTAATCCGTGGCTTCTTGTTGGGGTATGTACATATGGTCCCTGTGGGGACGACATCATCGATGCACTTATTGATGAAACCAGTGACTGATGTGGTGTACTTCTCAATGCCATCAGAAGAATCCCGGAACATATTCCAGTCTGTGCTAGCAAAACAGTCCTGTAGCTTAGCATCTGCGTCATCTGACCACTTCCGTATTGAGCGAATCACTGGTACTTCCTGCTTAAGTTTTTGCTTGTAAGCAGGAATCAGGAGGATAGAGTTATGGTCAGATTTTCCAAATGGAGGGCGAGGGAGTGCTTTGTACGCGTCTCTGTGTGTGGAGTAAAGGTGGTCTAGAGTTTTTTTCCTCTGGTTGCACATGTAACATGCTGGTAGAAATTAGGTAAAGCGGGTTTAAGTTTCCCTGCATTAAAGTCCCCGGCCACTAGGAGCGCCGCCTCTGGATGAGCATTTTCTTATTTACTTATGGCCTTATACAGCTCGTTGAGTGCAGTCTTAGTGCCAGCATTGGTTTATGGTGGTAAATAGACAGCTACGAAAAATATAGATGAAAACTCCCTTGGTAAATAGTGTGGTCTACAGCTTATCATGAGATACTCTACTTCAGGTGAATAAAACCTCAAGACTTCATTCATTTTAGATTTCATGCACCAGCTGTTATTGACAAACAGACACAGACTGCCACCCCTTGTCTTACCGGAGGCAGCTGTTCTATCTTGCCAATGCACGGAAAACCCAGCCAGCTCTATGTTATCCATGTCGTCATTCAGCCACGACTCGGTGAAACATATTACAGTTTTTAATGTCCCGTTGGTAGGATAGTCTTGATTGGAGCTCATCCAGTTTATTATCCAATGATTGCTCGTTGGTTAATAGGACTGATGGTAGAGGCGGGTTACCCACTCGCCGTCGGATTCTTACAAGGCACCCCGACCTACGACCCCCCATCTCTTCTTCATGCGAATGATGGGGATTTGGGCCTTGTCCGGTGTCTGGAGTAAATCCTTTGCTTTTGACTCGTTAAATAGAAAATCTTCATCCAGTACAAGGTGAGTAATCGCTGTTCTGATATCCAGAAGCTTTTTTCGGTCATAAGAGATGGTGGCAGAAACAGTATATACAAAATAAGTTACAAATAACGTGAAAAAACACACACAATAGCATGATTGGTTAGGAGCCCGTAAAATGGCAGCCATCTCCCCCGGAGCCATTAATCATTGGGTTAGTGGAGTATTCCATGTCATCTCAACAATTTCCCAATTTGAAGTCCAGCCAACTTGAATATTTAAGCTACATGGACTTTTATAAGTAGATTTTTGTATTTTTACACTGTGTTCTGTTATGTAGTAGGTTGATCAGTGTTAGCACACAGTTAAGCAACAAACTCTACCAGGATACACTTCCACACTCCATCCCCCAGGTGGCAGCACCAACCATGTCCAAGTGCTGTGCTTAGAAGGAAGCCTTGAAAAGCACACCAGGTGCTGCCAATTAAGGTGATTGTCAGTAAGATGCCTTTTTGTATTTTTTCCTTTTTGTACATATTTATTTAGTCACCATACGAACAAATAATAATCCACTTGGACTGGCCAACCACTAGGTCAAGAGGTAGCTGGCCCTAAAGAGCAACTCCGCCACTTTTCAACCTCATATTCATTATCACCAGCACCAAACCAGTGTTTATGTATGTGAAAATGGTGCATTTCTACATATTGTAGAAAAGTTATTCCCAATGAGATCA
Organism: Salvelinus namaycush; assembly: GCF_016432855.1. Lineage (NCBI taxonomy): Eukaryota > Metazoa > Chordata > Actinopteri > Salmoniformes > Salmonidae > Salvelinus > Salvelinus namaycush. The sequence goes on along the minus strand of NC_052341.1, from coordinate 7,608,717 downwards.
AAATATTTAAAAAGTTAAGTGATTTTCAAACACTATGAGATTCGCAGTGATGTGTGGAGCAAGAAAATACCCTCCCTCTGGCTAAAAACTAAAGTACGAAAATCACTGTTTTTCATACTTTTAATCCTACGCTGTGATACCAGAGAATACTTTTTTGGAACTTTTCTTCCTATCTTTTTAACCACAGATCATAGAAACGTGCCGTTTTCACATATTTGACCTGACCCGTTTCAGAATGCTGGTTGCATGACGGACGTCACTTCTTCACAGGAAAGGCATTTGAAAGTAAAAACGTGAACTTTGCCTTAATAACAAACTTGTACACTACCGTTCAAAAGTTTGGGGTCACTTAAAAATGTCCTTGTTTTTGAAAGAAAAGCACATTTTTTGTCAATTAAAATAACATCAAATTGATCAGAAATACAGTGTAGACATTGTTAATGTTGTAAATGACTATTGTAGCTAGAAACGGCTGATGTTTTATGGAATATCTACATAGGCGTACAGAGGCCCATTATCATCAACAATCACTCCTGTGTTCCAATGGCACATTGTGTTAGCTAATCCAAGTTTATAATTTTAAAAGTCTAATTGATCATTAGAAAACCCTTTTGCAATTATGTTAACACAGCTGAAAACTGTTGTTCTGATTAAAGAAGCAATAAAACTGGCCTTCTTTAGACTAGTTGAGTATCTGGAGCATCCGCATTTGTGGGTTCGATTACAGGCTCAAAATGGCCAGAAACAAAGAACTTTCTTCTGAAACTCGTCAGTCTATTCTTGTTCTGAGAAATGAAGGCTATTCCATGCGAGAAATTGCCAAGAAACTGAAGATCTCGTACAACGCTGTGTACTACTCCCTTCACAGAACAGCGCAAACTAGCTCTAACCAGAATAGAAAGAGGGGTGGGAGGCCCCGGTGCACAACTGAGCAAGAGGACAAGTACATTAGAGTGTCTAGTTTGAGAAACAGATGCCTCACAAGTCCTCAACTGGCAGCTTCATTAAATAGTACACGCAAAACACCAGTCTCAATGTCAACAGTGAAGAGGCGACTCCGGGATGCTGGCCTTCTAGGCAGAGTTGCAAAGAAAAAGCCATATCTCAGACTGGCCAATAAAAAGACAAGATTAAGATGTGCAAAAGAACACAGACACTGGACAGAGGAAGATTGGGAAAAAGTGTTATGGTCAGACGAATCTAAGTTTGAGGTGTTCGGATCACAAAGAACATTATTCGTGAGACGCAGAAAAAATAAAGATGCTGGAGGAGTGCTTGACGCCATCTGTCAAGCATGGTGGAGGCAATGTGATGGTCTGGGGGTGCTTTGGTGGTGGTAAAGTGAGAGATTTGTACAGGGATATAGGGATCTTGAAGAAGGAAGGCTAACACTCCATTTTGCAACGCCATGCCATACCCTGTGGACAGCGCTTAATTGGAGCCAATTTCCTCCTACAACAGGACAATGACCCAAAGCACAGCTCCAAACTATGCAAGAACTATTTATGGAAGAAGCAGTCAGCTGGTATTCTGTCAATAATGGAGTGGCCAGCACAGTCACCGGATCTCAACCCTACTGAGCTGTTGTGGGAGCGGCTTGACCGTGTGGTACGTAAAAAGTGCCCATCAAGTCAATCCAACTTGTGGGAGCTGCTTCAGGAAGCATGGGGTGAAATCTCTTCAGATTACCTCAACAAACTGACAACTAGAATGCCAAAGGTCTGCAGACGATTCTTTGACGAAAGCAAAGTTTGAAGGACACAATTATTATTTCAATTAAAAATCATTATTTATAACCTTGTCAAAGTCTTGACTATATTTTCTATTCCTTTTGCAACTAATTTCATGTATGTTTTCATGGAAAACAAGGACATTTCTAAGTGACCCCAGACCTTTGACCCTAGTGTATGTCATCTGTAAATACAAAACAAATATTTAAATTACGAGCCTAATTGGTTTAGACACAGAAAAAGTCAGAAACCTTCCTGCTAGCCATGATTGTCTGAGATAATGGCTGGGCTGGACATGCCGAGATACATTCTGATTGGTCTTCCATGTTGCAGGCTTCTGTCTATAATATGAGCTGCTCCGATAATCCTTGCTACCGCAGTTTTTTTTTTAAAGATATAGCCACGGAGAACTGCAAAAGTGTTTCTACTTCCCTCAACAACATTGCTGCCCTGAAGTTAGCAGGTGCTATCGACAAACATCACTGGAAAGAAGTTGTGATGGACTACTTTCTGGTGACCGTGCCATGCTGACTCTGACTCTGAAAATGAATCAGACAATGAGGAAATCCCTGATGGGGAATAAATGTAGATCAACAGTGCTGTTGTCACGGAAGAAGTTTAATTATTTTTTAAATCAGTGGAATGCCCAGTGGAAGCTGAGTATGAGAAGGAGAAAATTATGACTTTTGATTGCAAATAAGGAGGGAGTCGAAAAAAGAACACAGAAGGCTGTTGTATAAAACACCTGTCTCCAGATAAAATTTTCAAACTAAGGGGATTACAGAGTATTTTGTGTAGATCGTTGACAAAAAATTACAATTAAATACATTTTAATCCCACTTTGTAAGACAACAGAATGTGGAAAAAGTCAAGGGGTGTGAATAATTTCTGGAGGCACTGCAGCTAGCTAACGTTAGCTGGCTGGCTCGCTAGCTACATGTATGATCTGTGTAGTAATATTATTCATATCTCAGAAAGCTGTTTGCATTGTTAGTTATAGCCTACTGTTAGCTAGCTAGCTAACATTGAACCTAGTTGGTTAGCTTTAGCTACATGCTACATCATTTCATGCATGTTGGCTAGCTATGAAAATCAGTTTATATTGCTACTGTATGGGTTGGGATTATGGTTAATTGTTTAGCTAGCTAGCTACATGTCTAAACAAAAGACTCCACTTCACCAGATGATTACATGACCCATCAATTTAGTCAGGTGTGTCTGGGGGTGATTACAGCTATCTATTGTATTTCATGAACATGTGAACAGATACAAACATTTTAGAGACCCATCCACTTAGCTAGATGTAGCTGGAGGGGTGGTTATATAATCTCTTTCACATGACACATCAATTTAGTGTGTCTGGGTAAGCCTCATCTAATAATGATAAAATATTTGTATCTCGATTTTGTCTTTCAGCATCAGCAGAACACGCCTGACTCTCCTCCACCAGTCATACAATAAGAATGGTCTAATGCCTCCAATCAAAAAGAGTGCCAGCCCTAGCAAGCACAGGTTACACCTGAAGCATGAGAATTTGCAGCGAGTTGTGAACTTCAACAACTATGCAGAGGATAATGCAATAGTATTACCAGGACGCCACCCAGAACACAAAAACGTTGGTGCAAAGCTGCTGCCATCTCATGTGACAAAAGCAGCGGTGAGTCTCCACCACGAATCCATGACAACACTTGGTATGTAAAGCAAAAAAAACATCCTTTGATTATTTAATTACCACTAACATGATTAGTATTACTTTTATTGCTTTTACAGTCTTTATAAAGTGTATTTTTACCTGGAGTTTTTCCTTATTGTAGGCAACTACTTTCACTACTTTTAGTCTTGAAATCTTTGGTTGTTTACTACACTACCTCACATGTGAATCCTTAAAGAGATGGATGGGGCTGAGGCTTAAGAGGGTGTGAACAATGCTGAACAGGTGTGAACAAAAACAAAATACTTATTTTCCACCATAATTTGCAAATAAATTCATTAAAAATCCTACAATGTGATTTTCTGGATTTTTTTTTCTCATTTTGTCTGTCATAGATGAAGTGTACCTATGATGAAAATTACAGGCCTCTCTCATCTTTTTAAGTGGGAGAACTTGCACAATTGGTGGCTGACTAAATACTTTTTTGCCCCACTGTATAAGTGAATTTGCCAAATACTTTTGGTCCGCTAAAATGGGTGGATTATGTCCAAAAAGTGCTGTAATGACAGTCTGCACTCTAACCTTTTAGTCATTGTATCATTTCAAATCCAAAGTGCTGGAGTAAAGAGTCCCCCCAAAAATGTCACTGTCCCAATACTTTTGAAGCTCACTGTAGATGCACATCTTAAATCAGCTTACAGACCAGTTAACTAGGCCTAAAACCCCTAGATTTAGCGAGTGCAACTATATTAGAAGGCTAGTTAATCGGTTTTGTAACAATTCTATTGTATTCTCTCACATTGATCTTGGTCTTGATGATGGAGAGTTTGTCCAAGGCAGCGGCCAGCTCAGCATTGGCCTGGGCCAGAGTCTGGCGTTTGGGCTCCACATCACAGTACACCTCGTAGAACATCACAATGTTGATGCACCACGAACACAGACCTGCAGCAGCAAGTGACTTAGAGCGGATGTATTCTGGCTCGAATGTGGGGTCGTTCTTAAACGGTCTGCACAGGGAATAAAAAGAAGATACACACAAAATCTATCATCAACAAGATATAAAAGAAAATAAGGGGGAAAGGGACTCAAATCTTCAGAGAAATAAGGATTTCCTGATGAATCAGCCAAAGTGTTTGGATGTCAGCTAGGTTTGTGTTTCTCACTGGAAGGCCTTAATGCAGGTGTCAGGGATGTTCTCCTTGTTGTAGTTGATCAGGGCATCCAGGAAGGCGTCCACCTTGGCCATGGTGTTCTTGGCAGCCTTCCAGCTCTTGTCTTTGGGCACCTTCCCTCCGGGGGCCATCAGAATCATCACAGCACCCATCACGTTCACCACCGCCTCCGGAGGTGAGCCAAACGACTTCAACTCTGTTAGGTTGTTCTGCAGTACAGGGGGAACAGACAGGTTATATGACACACAGAGTCACTTAACAACACATACATACACTCTTCGGCAATTACGGCTCACTACAGTAGTTTCAATGCTCGATTCCTACTAATCTTGTTAACTATCCTAGAATGTGTTGAAAGCTCTATACATACTTACACACACACACACACACACACACACACACACACACACACACACACACACACACACACACACACACACACACACACACACACACACACACACACACACACACACACACACACACACACACACACACACACACACACGTTATGTTCTATCCTCGTGGGGCCCTAAAATTTATTTCCATTCAAATTCCCTAAACCTAACTATAACCACTAACCCTTTACCCCAACTCTAATTCTAACCCTAATTCTAACCCAAACCCCTAAACTTAAAATAGCCTTTGTCCTCATGGGGACGTGGGAAATATCCCCTCCAGGGATAATTTTCCTTGTTTTATCCTTGTGGGGACATTTGGGGATTTAAGGAACCAACCACCACCCCTCCCCTACACACATCCAGACCTTGTTGAGAGTGTTGAGAGCCTCCTGGGCAGCCAACAGGGCAGGTTCTGCTTTTGCCAAGTCCTCTTCACAAGACCTCTGTTTCTCTCCCACATTCTTGGCGATTACTTGCACTTTGAGCTCCTCATCGTTGGCTATGACCTTCTCCTTGGACACTTTCTCTGTTTCCACACCGACCACCTCGATGAGCTTGTCAGCATCCTCGTTCTTCTGCTTGAGCTCCACCTCCTGCACGGCCAGCTTGGCCTTCAGATCATCCACCTGGTGGAGGGAACCCACACATCAGAAACAGAACACAATGACACACACATCAGAGACAGAAGACAACGCTGTGCAACTCTTCTGCAGATTGTTCATCATTGGTGTAAAGGAGAATATGTTCTTAGTCAACTTCATTGGTAAATTAAAGTTTGGTGGGTTATCAATGTCTCAATGCCTAATACAGTAATGACTAGTGGTGGGCACCAATATCGATAATTCGATGATATCGATTGCGTTTGATATCGATATGACGTAGGCACGTTATGATATCGTTTAATACTTATTTTACCCGCATATGTATTCACCCCCTTTGCTATGAAGCCCCTAAATAAGATCTGGTGCAACCAATTACCTTCTGAAGTCACATAATTAGTTAAATAAAGTCCACCTGTGTGCAATCTAAGTGTCACATAATATGTCACATGATCTCAGTATATATACACCTGTTCTGACAAAAAGACCAAAGATAACCCTGAAGGAGCTGCAAAGCTCCACAGTGGAGATTGGCGTATCTGTCCATAGGACCACTTTAAGCCGTACACTCCACAGAGCTGGGCTTTACGGAAGAGTGTCCAGAAAAAAATAAGCAAACATGTTTGGTGTTCGTCAAAAGGCATGTGGGACAATACAGTTGAAGTCGGAAGTTTACATACACCTTAGCCAAATACATTTAAACTCAGTTTTTCACAATTCCTGACATTTAATCCTAGTAAAGAATTCCCTGTCTTAGGTCATTTAGGATCACCACATTATTTTAAGAATGTGAAATGTCAGAATAATAGTAGAGAATGATTTATTTCAACTTTTAATTCTTTCGTCACATTCCCAGTGGGTCAGAAGTTTACATACACTCAATTAGTATTTGGTAGCATTGCCTTTAAATTGTTAAACTTGGGTCAAACGTTTCGGGTAGCCTTCCACAAACTTCCCACCATAAGTTGTGTGAATTTTGGCCCATTCCTCCTGACAGAGCTGGTTTAACTGAGTCAGTTTTGTAGGCCTCCTTGCTTCCACACGCTTTTTCAGTTCTGCCCACACATTTTCTATAGTATTGAGGTCAGGGCTTTCTGATGGCCACTCCAATACCTTGACTTTGTTGTCCTTAAGCCATTTTGCCACAACTTTGGAAGTATGCTTGGGGTCATTGTCCATTTGGAAGACTCGTTTGCGACCAAGCTTTAACTTCCCGACATCATGCTGCCACCCCCGTGCTTCACAGTTGGGATGGTGTTCTTCGGCTTGCAAGCCTCCCCCTTTTTCCTCCAAACATAACGATGGCCATCATGGCCAAACAGTTCTATTTTTGTTTCATCAGACAAGAGGACATTTCTCCAAAAAGTACAATCTTTGTCCCCATGTGCAGTTGTAAACCGTAGTCTGGCTTTTTATGGCAGTTTTGGAGCAGTGGCTTCTTCCTTGCTGAGCGGCCTTTAAGGTTATGTTGATTATAGGACTCGTTTTAAATCATACTCCATTGAACAGTTTGAACGACAGTTGAAATGTGCCAGCATAACAACATCCACGGTCATAAGCAATGTTGACCCTCATCAATTACGTTAGATAAACTAAAGTTAGCTAGCTAGCTAGGTTTGCTGAAAACCATATTTTTTATTGCTAACTAAATAATTGTTCTGTTTGCCAATTTAGTTAGTCAGCTAGTCTAGCTAGTTAAGTTAGCTAAACAACTACAGGTAGCCATAAATATGACTAAACATAGAATAGGTTTTACAATCTGAGATCTGTGTAACATCACAAAAATAATTTGGCTAGCCAGCTAATTTGGCTAAGCTGGAACACTAGCACGAGCCTATTGCAAATTAATGGAATCGAATGTTCGCAGAGCCTGTTTTAACTGGAGTGACGCTTAGAATTCCATTTTGCCTAAATGGCACCAAAAAATGTATCCCTTTTTATTTTACCACTACAATCTGTTCTTAGGACGAAACTGAAAAACAACAACTTGTGTAGAAAGTAAACATTTTGATGGTGCCAAGTGTGCATATGTCTGCTTAACGAGGAAGTAGGTCAAAAAATTCAACTTTTGACTATTTCTGGTCTAGCGATCGATGACAGCAGAGTACGCTGCCCAACCTTATGTAATTAAGAAAAATACAGTTTACTTAACCAAAGTTAGTTCACTACATCCAAACTAATTTCTGATATATGATCATATCTAAACCTGAAATGTCATCGACTGCAAATTGCACTCTGGAGTCAGATGTTAAGATAATGTGTAATTTTGACTATTAAAAACAAAAACAATGTTGTAATTGAGAATTAGGCAGGTCTGATGCCGAAAAATAAATCAAATTATTGCCTACTTCACCCATATTTTATTTTTGCAAAGAAAGTAGTGTGTAGTTCCAGTAGTTAGCTACACCTCTGGCAAAAAAGTAATTAACTACTGAAAACACTACCAAGATTTGAATATAATTAAACTACCACCAAGCTACTGCAAAATGTAGTTAAATTACTAGTTGAACTACATTTCTGATAAAAATAATAATATTACCATATGTCCCAACTGCTTGCCGTAGTTTTGAAGTAATCACGAAAAAACAGGCCTTATTTTAGGGCATTTTTCACCCTGCCAGCTCCTATTTGCTCTATTGAGCACCGTGGCACCAACTCGCCTTCCGAATGTTCTATTCCCAGCTTATTGTTCTACGTCACAATACCTGCTTTGCTACTGTTGGCAATGAGACCTGCCCACGTTGCTGGTAGTTAAAATGTAAACAACAAAACATTACTCATGGAACTCTGAGGTCGTCCCATTGTTTACTATAAGGAAATATAGGTATGTATGTCTATTTAATATCTCGCAATGTGTATATTTAAATTTCTTCAAATTGGACACCATTTTAAACATGAGAATCTCCTCTTTCTAATTAGGAATAGGCGTCCCGTTAACGGGACAGTTGTAAATCATGCAGCGCCTTGTGTCACGATAGCAGATTTTAGAGAAACAACAAATGTCGGTACATATAAGTGTCTTATATCGGCTGAAAGCTTAAATTCTTGTTAATATAACTGCACTGTCCAATTTACAGTAGCTATTACTGTGAAAAAATGCCATGCTATTGTTTGAGGAGAGCTCCTAACAACAAAACACGTTTTTCACCGTGATAGGTTTGATTAAATACACCTCTGAAGGTGAAATGTGTACTTACATTTTGAAATCTTGCTCTGATTTATCATCCAAAGGGTCCCAGAGATAACATGAAGTGTTGTTTTGTTAGATAAGGTCCATATAGCATGAACGATCGATTTTGTATATCCACTCGTTCAATTTGTAAAGAAAGGAATCTGTGAAAATCTAACCCTAAATGTTGTTTCAACCAGTCAAATCACGTTCGTATGTATTCCTCAGAGATCCTAGAACGTAACCAGACTTCACTATATCATTAGGGATGTAGTATATCCTATAGGACACCAAATTTAGTCAGAGAGTGACGACTTCATGGCACGCCAATGACGTGGCGGTCTTCATTTGATCAACTGTATCTTTGTCAAATAAGCACCAATCGGGGTCAAACAAAGCTATCTAGATAGCCAATGAACTGGGCTTTACGTCAATGTCGGGAAACCCTGTGTCTGTCGCAAAATGTAGCTGCTAATCTTGTGCGACAGCATGCCTTTTCGACAAAAATTATAAGAATATGGAGAGATATGAAGTTATGAAAACTGGGTGTTTTGCAAATGTTGAACTTATAATATGGCTACTAATACCGTAAAAGCTAAATCAAAGTCCAAGTATACAGATTTGACGATATTCTTGCAGAAAAATGTGAATGTGAATGTCTAAATCACGATTTGCCCAAATGTACCTTTGCACATACACTGCTGCCATCGTGTGGACACCATCTGAATTACAACCAGAGTGATGGCTAGATTTGGGGCCTTTCTGTTGCATTTCAAAGATGGTGGTAGGGGGGAAAAAACAGTTGCTTTTTTCTTTGTATTTTCTTCTACCAGATTTATTGTGTTATATTCTCCTACATTCAATTCAAATTTCCACAAACTTCAAAGTGTTTCCTTTCAAATGGTACCAAGAATATGCATATCCTTGCTTCAGGGCCTGAGCTACAGGCAGTTAGATTTGGGTATGTCCTTTTTAGGGGTAGCTTTAGTGTAGTGTCACTTCTTTCAGTGTGAAGTACAGTATATGATACACTACATGACCAAAAGTATGTGGACACCTGCTTGTCGAACATCTCATTCCAAAATCATGGGCATTAATATGGAGTTGGTCCCCCTTTTGCTGCTATAACGGCCTCCACTCTTCTGGGAAGGCTGTCGACTAGATGTTGGAACATTGCTGCGAGGACTTGCTTCAAATCAGCCATAAGAGTCGGGCACTGATTTTGGGCAGGCCAGTCAAGTTATTCCACACCAATCTCGACAAACCATTTCTGTATGGACCTCGCAAACTGTTGCCTCAAAGTTGGAAGCACAGAATCATCTAGAATGTCATTGTATGCTGTTAAGATTTCCCTTCCACTGGAACTAAGGGGCCTAGCCCGGACCATGAAAAACAGCCCCAGACCGTTATTCCTCCTCCACCAAATTTTACAGTTGTCACTATGCATTGGGGCAGGTAGCGTTTTCCTGGCATCCGCCAAACCCAGATTCATCTGTCGGACTGCCAGATAGTGAAGTGTGATTCATCACTACAGAGAACGTGTTTCCACTGCTCCAGAGTCCAAAGCAGTGGGTTTTACATGACTCCAGCTGACGCTTGGTATTGCGCATGGTGATCTTAGGCTTGTGTGCGGCTGCTCGGCCATGGAAACCCATTTCATGAAATTCCCGACTAACAGTTTATTGTGCTGATGTTGCTTCCAGAGGCAGTTTGGAACTCAGTAGTGAGTGTTGTATTGCAACCGAGGACAGACAATGTTTACACGCTACGCAATTCAGCATTCGGCGGTCCCGTTCTGTGAGCTTGTGTGGCCTACCACTTCGCGGCTGAGCCGTTGTTGCTCCTAGACGTTTCCACTTCACAATAACAGCACTTACAGTTGACAGGGGCAGCTCTAGCAGGGCACACATTTGACGAACTGACTTGTTGGAAAGGTGGCATCCTATGACGGTGCCACGTTGAAAGTCACTGAGCTCTTCATTAAGGCCATTCTACTGCCAATGTTTGTCTATGGAGATTGCATGGCAATGTGCTCGATTTTATACAGTACACCTGTCAGCAGCGAGTGTGGCTGAAATAGCTGAATCCACTAATTTGAATGAGTAGCTTTCCCAACACAGTCGGACAGAGATGGAACGGGCACAAATTATATAGAAATCTTAAAATGAAGATATGATATTGATACAGTATAAAATGTAATAGCCTGTTTGTGTTACATTTAGTGCAGGTGGATAACTAACTCCCAGACAGTGTGTGTGGTGGTATACTGTATATCTGACCTGAGCGGAGGTGTTCTCCAGTTTGGTTAATCCGTTCTCCAGGCGCTCCATCTTGGACAGCAGCTCGCTCCTCTTGACGGCCAGGAGGTTCTGGTAGAGTTTGATCTGCTCCAGGAAGGTCTTCGGCGTGGTGTAGTTGTAGCGACGGTCTGACAGCAGGTAGGACTTGGACATCTCATTCACTGTCTTATGGACGAAGGCCATGAACTGGCTCAGAGAGTCCTTCACCTCGGGCTGGGGGGAGAGAGAAAATCAGACACACAGGAATACAGTAAAAGCTAAATGAGGGGTCTACATGAGGCAACTCAGGGAAGGGGCTAGGGATTGTTTTGGAACGGGGTCGAGGGGTGTAACGTGTCTTCCTCACCATGATGCCGTCTGTCTCGGAGAGGAAGCGAGCACTGACAGACACCAGCGCCTCCTCTGGCCACTCGTGGAACCAGTCGATGGAGGTGCAGTTGACCACGGCAGGGAACTTCCTGGCTCGCACCCTCAGAGTGGATCCCACCGGAGAGAAACACAGGATCACCTACAGGACGACACACATGCGCACACACACTTTACCCAGCTAGCATATTTGGTTCCATGGAAGTTGTGGGAATGTATGTTTTTGGTTCCACATTGGTTGTGGCAACGAAGCCATACGTTTCCTGACCGGTAAAACTAAACGTTTTTTAAATGTTCTGAGAACAGAAGTGAAAATGTAGCCTGTTCTGGGAATGTTAATTTTTAGGTTGTAGGGAGGTTCTGAGAACGTTTTACTCTGGTTCCCTGAAAGTTTGCCTGGGAGGTTTTATTAACGCTCTGAGAACGGAAATGATTTGAAGGTAATTAAATAACATTGTGCGAACATTCTCAAAATGTTGTGAAAGTTTTATGGTTATTATTGAACGTTTTCTTAACACTCTAAGAATGGAATCTAAAGGTTATTTGGAGGTTTTTAACTAACTTCCTTAAACCTTTCACTTAATGTTTCAATAAGACTTTTAATACCTCATCACTATCCCTAACTATTTTGGGGAAACTTTTTTGAACTCCAAACACAGATAGGACACATGGAAATGTATTTGCTCATGCATTAATCATGCATTTTTTTATTGTGACACGGCATCAGTGAAAATCCAAAATCCTATGATCTTCTGTTATCTATCCATGGATCTAGTGAAATCTAATTTTATTAGTCACATACACATATTTAGCAGATGTTATTGTGAGTGTAGCGAAATACTTGTGTTCCTAGCTCCAACAGTGCAGTAGGATCTAACAATTCACAACAATACACACAAATCTAAAAGTAAAATAATGGAATTAAGAAATATATAAATAATAGGATGAGCAATGTCTGAGTGGCATTGACTAAAATACAGTAGAATACAGTATATACATATCAAATTTGTAAAACAGTATGTAAACATTATTAAAGTGATTAGTGTTCCATTTAAAGTGACCAGTGATTCCATGTTTATGTACATAGGGCAGCAGCCTCTAACATGCAGGGTTGAGTAACCGGGTGGTAGCCGGCTAGTGACAGTGACTTAAGTTCAGGGCAGGGTACTGGGTGGAGGCCAGCTAGTGATGGCTATTTAACAGTCTAATGGGCTTGAGATAGAAGCTGTTTTTCAGTTTTGGTCCCAGCTTTGATGCACCTGTACTGACCTCCCCTTCTGGATGGTAGCAGGGTGAACAGGCAGTGACTCAGGTGGTTGATGTCCTTGATGACCTTTTTGGCCTTCCTGTGACGGGTGCTGTACAGTAGGTGTCCTGGAGGGCAGGCAGTGTGCCCCCGGTGATGCGTTGGGTAGACCGCACCAGTAGGGCTGTGGCGGTCACGAAATTTTGTCAGCCGGTGATTGTCAAGCAAATAATTGTCGGTCTCACTGTAATTCACCATTAATTAACATAAACTAATATAGCATCTCTTTGCTTCCACACATCCACTGATGCTGACCTTTGGAACAACTACATTTAAAAAAGTCTAATAAATCCATATAATATAGCCTTCACCTTCACAATAAATCCATTATTTATTTTAGACAGGTCTAAAGAAGCATGATATGAAGAAAATGTAGTCTATTTCAGAAGAACAGAATAGCATACTCTGAGTTGTCCTTATGTTAGGTCCTCATCTAGCTATGCCAAATGGCTGTGGGCTACACTAGTTCATTTAGCAGACAAGATTTGCTTAGAATTCCATTATTATTTTATAGTTAAATGCCTCCTGGACCGTATACAGTGTTCCCCGCCGAGTTCCTTGAATTCCTATCGCACCTTGTAGTCATTGCATGTAATATAAAAAAGCAATATTCACATGGAGAAGTCCACAGACCCATTCCAAAAGGCTATCGGAGCCATCATCGACTCAAGGGGTTTTGTCTAACATGTCTCCAGACCTACGCATTGCTACAATCATACCCTGGATCTAGTTTTGTCCCGTGGAATAGATATTGTGGATCTTTATTACGTTTGCAAGTCTTTACTGAAGACTCATTTCTTCAGTAGGTCCTATGATTGCGTGTAGTCTGGCCCAGGGGTGCGAAGGTGAATGACAAGGCACTGGTGTGACAAACCACCCTTGCTGTCTCTCCCTGGCCGGCTCCCCTCTCTCCACTGGGATTCTCTGCCCCTAACCCTATTACAGGAGCTGAGTCACTGGCTTGCTGGTGCTCTCCTATTCTGTCCCTAGGAGGGGTGCATCACGTCATACAAGGCTTTTTTTCTCTCAATATACTTAACTTCAGTGGGTTGAGTCACTGATCTTCCAGTCTGGTTTTGCGCCCCCTCGGGCTCGTGTGGTGGGGGAGATCTTCGTGGGCTATACTCCGTCTTGTCTCAGGGTAGTAAGTCACCACTATTTATGCTGCAATAGTCTACGTGCCGGGGGGCTAGGGTCAGTCTGTCCTATCTGGTGTAATTCTCCTGTCTTATCTGGTGTCCTGTGTGATCTTAAGTATGCTCCCTCTAACTCTCCCCTCCCGGAAGACCTGAGCCCTAGGACCATGCCTCAGGACTACCTGGCCTGATGACTCCTGGCTGTCCCCGTACCCAGTCTATCGTCCTGCTGCTCCAGTTTCTGCTGTTCGGCCTGCGGCTATGGAATCCTGACCTGTTCACCGAACACACTACCTTGTCCCGGACCTGCTGTTTTGACCCTCTGTCGATCGACCTCTGAATGCTTGGCATTGAAAAGCCAACTGACATTTACTTCTGAGGTGCTGACCTGTTGCACCCTCTATAACCACTGTGATTATTATTTGACACTGCTGGTCATCTATGAACGTTTGAACATCTTAAAGAATGATCTGGCCATAATGGCCATGTACTCTTATAATCTCCACCGGGCACAGCCAGAAGAGGACTGGTTACCCCTCAGGGCCTGGTTCCTCTCTAGGTTTCTTCCTAGATTCCTGATTTTCTAAAGAGTTTTTCCTAGCCACTGTGCTTCTACATCTGCATTCCTTCTCTTTGGGTTTCTGTATAAACACATTGTGACATCTGCTGATGTAAAAAGGGCTTTATAAATACATTTCATTGATTGACAACCACGCTTTAACCAAGCTCTAAGAAACATATGGTTCTCAGAACGTTATATGCTAGCTGGGTGACCCCTCTGTAATGCTGCTGAACATACAGACCAAAACCCTCAACAACCCCCAATGACAAGCCAGACTGGCCACACTGAGTATCACCTTGAGCTGTTTGCGGACTCTGTCGATGAAGAACTTCCAGCAGTTTTCGCGTGAGTCTGGCAGGCCCACAGCCTTGACCTCGTTCCTCATGGCAACAATGATGTTCTCCACCTCATCGTCTTGGAACAGACCGGGGATCTCCCCCGACGCCAGCAGGTCATTGATCAGCACCAGGAACTCCTCCTCGGCCACCTGGCTGTCGGTCATCAGGAACACCGTCCCTATGTTCTTCACCCCAGCCTTCATGTACTGGGCGGCCACGTCCAACTACCAGGAGACAGAGAGGGAGGAGGGTGGGGAGAAGGGAAAGGAGGGTGGGGAGAGGGGAAGGGAAAAGAGGGTGGGGAGAGGAGGAGAAGAGGGGAGAGAGGAGGGCAAGGGAGGAGCGGGGGAGATGTGTGTCAGCATCTTAACTTCTTCGGGGTAGGGGGCAGCATTTTCACTTTTGGATAAATAGCCCAATTTCAACTTCCTTCTACTCATCCCCAGAATATAAGATATGCATATTATTAGTAGATTTGGATAGAAAACACTCTGAAGTTTCTAAAACTGTTTGAATCATGTCTGTGAGCATAACAGAACTTATGTAGCAGGCAAAACCCAGAGGACAAACCATTCAGAATTTTTATTTTTTTGAGGTCACTGTCTTTTCAATGAGTTTTCATTGGGACACCACACACTTGCTTTCAGTTCCTACCGCTTCCACTGGATGTCACCAGTCTTTGGAAATTGGTTGAGGTTATTCCTTTGTGTAATGAAGAAGTACGGCCATCGTAAAGGAGGGTCACTTGAAGTAAATTGTTTGAGAGAGGCACATTACCAAAAAAGCTGCGTCAGTTTGTTTTCTTTTTGTATTGAACACAGATCATCCCGTCTTCAAATTGACCGATTATTAACGTTTAAAAATACCTAACGTTGTATTACAAAAGTAGTTTGAAATGTTTTGGTAAAGTTTACATGTAACTTTTGATATATTTTGTAGTGACTTTGCGCAAGTTGGAAGCTGTGTTTTTCTGGATGAAACGCGCCAAATAAATTGACATTTTGGATATATATCGACGGAATTAAATCGAACAAAAGGACCATTTGTGATGTTTATGGGACATATTGGAGTGCCAACAAAAGAATTTCGTCAAAGGTAAGGCATGAATTATATTTTTATTTCTGCGTTTTGTGTCGTGCCTGCAGTGTTGAAATATGCTACTCTCTTTGTTTACTGTTGTGCTATCATCAGATAATAGCATCTTATGCTTTTGCCGAAAAGCCTTTTTGAAATCTGACATGTTGGCTGGATTCACAACGAGTGTAGCTTTAATTTGGTATCTTACATGTGTGATTTAATGAAAGTTTGATTTTTATATCATTTTATTTGAATATGGCGCTCTGTATTTTCCCTGGCTATTGGCCAGGTGGGACGATTGAGTCCCACCTACCCCAGAGAGGTTAACAGAGGTTAACAGGTGGCCAGAGCATAGCATCAAACCTTGAGGTCGGGGATGCCGTAGCCTTTCCTCAGGGTGATCTGGAACACCTCCAGGTTGGCGATGCTGGCAGCGAGGCGAGACAGAGACTGCTTGCCGCTGCCGCCCACCCCGACCAGCAGGGCGTTACCGCGAGGAGACTCCAGGATACGGTTGATACGGCAGATATGGGACATTGCGTCCTCAAACAGCACCTGAAGAACAAACACATATGCACGTACACACACAAACAAACAGGGTCACAACAGGAAGGTCTAGGACTAGACTCTCCATCTCAATCAGGTTTTTAACTACTCTGGGTACTATCCAGTGATGACGCGATGCCAACACAAAGTATTTGCTTTTGTAGTGTGTCATGGTGGACTCACCAGGTTCATGACAGCATTGACTTCGTTGTAGCTGTCCAGGCCCTCCAGTAGCAGCTTGTTCAGAACCACCCAATCTGGAATAGGGAAGTATTTGGGCTCGCCGATGCCTTGGGCAAAGTGGCAAAAGATGTTGGGCTTCTCAAAGAGGAAACCTGCATCTATTTCCTGCAGACAGAGGATAATACACACCAATATGGACAATGAGAAATCTGCTGTTAATATTGAATAACTTTATTCAACATTAGTTTAGTTTTTTTTTCTCAATATCAGACAATGAGTGTTTGTGTTAAGTCTTACCTCGAAGCACTTCTTGCAGATCTCTCCCTCAATCTTGGCAAACAGCACCATGTCCTTCTCCTCCACCAGCTTGTCTCCGTACACACGGTCACACTCATGAAGCCACAGTCTCACCAGCTCAGCAGGGGCCCTCACACACTCTGGCATGGAGAACAGAAGACCCTGGCAGCAGACAGGAGACACAGAGGGACGAATTGAACATCTCACACACAGGCACTAACATGATGGTGATCTCTCACCACATTTACACACACACACACAGCAAGATATCTCCTTCCTCTCCTCAGTAATCCATAACAAAGTGTCTCAAACCAACTTTATGATGTATGATCAAGATGCCCATCATATAGATAGATGTAAGGGAGAAGGGTTTACCTGGAAGATGTTGGAGAGGTCTCTGAGGTTAAAGACGTAGTGGAACTTGACTGCCGTGGGAAGGAAGGAGGTGGAGATCCTCTGGTGGAACACTGGAGAAGAAAATATACACAGACAGGTAAGAACATGGAAACAGGGAAAATACTGTAGGCCTATATAATGCATTGGTTTCCCCCATCTCTGACACTAGTTCAATGTCATAAAATGAGATGGATGAGATGTTAAATTAAGTCATTACATTTTCAGTTTGACATGATGATTATCTCAGTGTTTCTAGGTAGTGTTCTTACTGATTGCAGAGGTGACAAGCGTAGAGCAGAACTTCTTGACGGCGGGGAGAAAGCCATTCATGTCCAGATGTTGGGAGAAGATGGAGTTATAGATGCTTTGGAGTGCGTCCTGGCCCGGGAAACTCACCGCAAAGACACAGAAGTGCCTCTGAGAGAGAGAGAGGGAGCAGGTTTACAGTATATTACCATACATAAGGCAACTATGGGATGCAGAGGGTCAAGAGCAGTCTAAAACAGAACGACTAGAGAGGTTTCTTCTACTATGCTTCTTCTCCAGCCTTGTGTGTAGCGTTAGTCTGGTGAGTACCTGCAGTCGGGGGTCGATGGTGAAGCTGCCAGCTGTAGGGTTCATACAGGCCACGTACTGGCAGTTATGGATGTCCTTCAGAGTCAGCTTGGCTCTGTCATACCTGGGACGGGAGGCAGGGAGATCGGGATGAAAGGGAGGGAGAGAGGAGGAGAGAGGTAGAGAGAGTGAGAGATAGAGGGATCAAAACAGTGATTGTTGTTATGTTGTGGTTGTGTAGTGGTTGACTAGTCAATGGCTGTGATCGTACCAGTGTCCGTGGTCCATGTGCTGGCGGATGAGTGTGTGCGGAGCCACAGTGAAGTACTTGTCGACCTCAGGCATGTTCATGTCGTCTATGAAGTAGATGAGACTCTTGCTGCCGGGGGGGCCGTAGTTCCGGCCTGCCTTCTTCTCCAGGGGTTTCTCCAGTATGGCCTGCAGCATGGCCGAGGTTGTGTAGAAGTTGAAGGGGACAGACTGGACCACATAGTAATCAGTGCTGAGGCCGCGGAGCTTGTCTCCCATCAGGACTGACTTGCCACTGCCCGCGTTGCCCACCAACATCACAGGACACTTCCTCTCCATCAGTTTGTCCATGAAGTAGCGGATACGGATGGTCTCAGCCGTGTGAACTAGAGACGCCTGAGAGGAACAGGAGACAGAGGGTAAAGGTCAGCAGAATAACTCTCCAGAATCTGGTACTTAACAATCCTCTTAAGCTGACTGTCACTGAAATCGGGCACTAGAATTCCTTAAAAAAATATGTAGATCTTTACATTACTTATTTGATTGATTTCTCACTGTTTTATAAGTCAGAAGACAGCAATCCAGACTTTCCTAGGAGCATGTAAACGTCCTCTGTCAAATAAACTTGTATTTGCCTCCCTCTGGTGGTCGGCTGCATCATTACATCGATTTATATCACTTCACTGCAACATTACATCAAAAGGGCAGTCCTTAGAAAAACATTTATCCAGCTTGGCTGCTTCATGCCACAGACATGGCAAAGCAATCGTTGAATTTGTCTCAAGCAGGCGGATCTAAATACATAACTTTCATAGCATTATGATAACGAATGCGATCTACACACTTTCTAAAACCTAAAATAAGTAAAGAAGTAATTGTGTGTGGAAGTCAAATATTTGCATTTACGTCAGAGGCAGACACATTGCATTTGCCCAGAATAACAAAATCAAGCCCTTTACATAGTCCTTCTCCCCTTGTCTGTAGGCAGTACACATGCTGTTTAAATGGCCCAAATGTTAGACGTTCACAAATGTAACAAATTCTGACGAAAGTATGAAAAGGCTTTTTCATTCACTTTTAAAAAAAAATTATAACCCCTCTCCTGTGAAGTCGCGACTTGCGACATATGCCTAGTTTCCTGAAACGGGTCACATATCATCATATTTGTATATGTTTTATTATACTTTTATTGTGTACTAGATCATATGGGTTGAAGTGTTTTTTTTTGTCAGACATAAATAAACTATTCCAGGTGAAAGCCAAAGGTCATAGCTTTCTAGGGGTGGGGGACACACACTACTACATTAATAAAATATTGCCCTCTTGCTAGATTGATGACTAAAGCCATAGCGAAACAACGCAAAATGCCTGTAAGCTCAATTAACTCTCCAAAATCTCAATTTATTTGAGAGAAACGTCTTACTACAACAAAGACAAACTACAATGTCCTAGAAGCTAAGAGTTAGTCCACCGTGTTATTCATTAATTGGGTGAGTTGCTAGGCAGACAGACAGGACTCTGACCTGCAGTGGGAGGTCTGGATCCAGCTGGAACTTGGGGACTAACTCCGTCCAGGGCTGGAACTTCTTGGAGTCTCTGTCGATGTAGTAGTCAAACACAGTCCCCGCAGATGGGAACTTGATGGTCTTGAACTCATTCACCCACCACTTACTGAACTCCACACGGTAGTCTGTCAGCTACCGACCAAACACACACAGACAGAGAGAAGTTAGGTTAGTCTGAACTCAGCAGAATCTGACTGTCACTTTTCTTCACTTGTTCATGCATTTCGCAAAGTGAAAATATTACCCTGGCTGCCTCTGAAATTGCATGTTATTCCCTATATAGTGCACTACTTTTTACCAGGGCCCTAGAGGGGTGCAGTGACTCCCTTTGGACTGAAGGTGGCACAGCACCCCTCTTACAGTATTTGAGGAGAACCCTGCACCCCTTGAGGATGAACGTAGTCCTGAGTGGGTAGCTACCTGGTCCTGGAACATGGCCCCTCCGAAGGCCCAGATGCAGGCGAACACAAAGTAGAGCTCATAGAGTTCTTTGTTGGAGTCGGGCGGGGTGTTCTCAGGCACCAGTAGAAACTCCATGAAGTGGAGCAGGGTTTGGACCAGTGTGACCTCTGGGATAGGAGTGATTTTCTTGAAGCCGAACTTGAGCTTCTCCAGACAGGTAGGCAGGTACTTGTCAAACAGGATGAACAGGTTGGCTTTCTCCGACTGGACCTCTCGCTTCTCGATCCAGCTGGTCACCACCCTGAAGGAACACACAAACAAACAAGACACACGGTCACTCAGGTCAATAAATATGTGTTGCAGGTTTAGGGTTAATTCCACAAATTCATGGATTCTAATTCAATTCTCTCTCCCTGTAAATTCCATTTAATTCAACTTAAATTCCAGGTCACACTTTGAATTCAGAGATAATTCAATTCCTCTGAATTCCAATGTTAGGTAAATTCCAATAATTAAATATTATCCCCAACAATTTCACAAATTCCAATTAGAATTCAATTCCCTCAGGCTTTTAGGCTGATCATATCACTGTTCATTCAGCATAGCTATACTGGAACTATAGAAATACAAATTGCAGTCCATTTCTTATACTAAATGCATTAATTCCATCAACTGGAAAATGTACAAATATTGAATTCCAATTCAAATCAATTCCAAATATTATTATTTTTACAATTCCAATTCAAACAGTCTAATTCCAATTCTATAACTTGAAGATTGTTGAAATTCTAATTGAATTCAACATAAATTCTCCACGAGTGAATTCAAGAATTGAATTGGAATTTCAAATGAAATTGTAATTGACACCAACCCTAACGTGTTATATAATGACAATATGACTTAAGGACTGCATCCCAAATGGCACCCTATTCCCCATGTAGTGAACTACTTTTGACCAGAGCCCTATTGTCCCTGTTCAAAAGTAGTGCACTATATAGGGAATAGGGTGTCATATGGGACACCACCGAGGTGTTCGATTTAATGTTCACTACATGACCAAAAGTATGTGGACACCTGTTCGTCGAACATCTCATTCCAAAATCACAGGCATTAATATGGAGTTGGTCCCCCCTTTGATGCTATAACAGTCTCCACTCTTCTGGGAAGGCTTTCCACTAGATGTTGGAACATTGCAGCCGAGACTTACATTCAGCCACAAGAGCATTAGTGAGGTCAGGCACTGATGTTGGGCGATTAGGCCTGGCTCGCAGTCGGCGTTCCAATTCATCTCAAAGGTGGTCAATGGGGTTGAGGTCAGGGCTCTGTACAGACCAGTCAAGTTCTTCCACACCAATCTCGACAAACCATTTCTGTATGGACCTGTCTTTGTGCACGGGAGTATTGTCATGCTGAAACAGGAAAGGACCTTCCTCAAACTGTAGCCAAAGTTGGAAGAACAGAATTGTCTAGAATGTCAATGTATGCTGTAGCATTAAGATTCCCCTTTACTGGAACTAAGGGGCCTAGCCCAAACCATGAAAATCAGCCACAGATCATTATTCCTCCTCCACCAAACTTTACAGTGGGCACTATGCATTCGGGTAGGTAGTGTTCTCCTGGCATCCGCCAAACCGAAATTCGTCCGTCGCACTGCCAGATGGTGAAGCATGATTCATCACTCCAGAGAACGCGTTTCCACTGCACCTGAGTCCAATGACAGTGAGCTTTACACCACTCCAGCCGACGCTTGGCATTGCGCATGGTGATCTTAGGCTGGTGTGCGGCTGCTCAGCCATGAAAACCCATTTCATGAAGCTCCCGACAAACAGTTCTTGTGCTGACGTTGCTTCCAGAGTCAGTTTGGAACTCGGTAATGAGTGTTGCAACCAAGGACAGATGATTTTAACGTGCTACGCACTTCAGCATTCCGCAGTCCCGTTCTGTGAGCTTGTGTGGCCTACCACTTCACGGCTGAGCCATTGTTGCTCCTAGACGTTTCCACTTCACAATAACCGCACTTACAGTTGACCGGGGTAGCTCTAGAAGGGCAGAAATTTGATGAACTGACTTGTTGGAAAGGTGGCATCCTATGACGGTGCCACGTTGAAAGTCACTGAGCTCTTCAGTACGAGCAATTCCACTGCCAATGTTTGTCTATGGAGATGAATTGACTGTGTGCTCGATTTTATACACCTGTCAGCAATGGGTATGGCTGAAATAGCCAAATCCACTAATTTGAAGGGGTGTCCACATACTTTTGTATATATAGTGTATGTGTAGGGAGGTACTGACGGGCTCCATCCCAGGTCAGCAGAGTTGATGAAGAGGATTCCAGCCCGGGACACGGTGGCTGGAGTGGCCGTCCGCAGGTCCTTAATCTCAAACACCAGACGCATGGTGGAGTTAAGAGGGATGCGTTCGTTACTGGCCAGAGTCAACACCTACACAGACACGCACACGGGGTTAGGACCATACAAACACACACACACAAGCTGTCTCTGTCTCACCTCGCTGCCAAAATCCCCAACCTGGAGGTGTTCCAGATCACCCTGAGGTCAAGGTACAAACACACACAGACCTTGTTGTCGTCCATGACCGTATTGAGGGATTCGATCCACATAGGGTCGATGTCTCCGTCCAGTACGATCCACTTGGGCCCGTCATGGCTGATGAGTGCCAAATCTCTCATCACACAGGAGAAAAGACCTGCAACCAGCGTGGCACACAACATTACACAACAACCAGACAGACTCCAAAATAGGCTTGTCACGATATCAACATTTTACAAATGATATGATACCAGGCCAAGTATCACGATACTACGGTGGAAAGAAATCAGTGGCCTAGCATCCTGTTCGCCCCGTCCCCCGACACTTGTTCACGTTTTATAAACGTTCTCCAAAAACTTCTCACTGAAACGTACACTTCTACTCAATACAACACATTGAATTTAACGTCACAATGTTCAGCGTATAATAGAATACTGTATAGAATGGCTGATTGCTCATATTTGCAAAGGCCTAGCTGTGATTTGGCTGGAGGAATGGGAAGAAGGAATAAACAGTACATCAGTGGAGGCTGCTGAAGGGAGGACGGCTCATAATAATGGCTGGAACGGCACAAATGGAATGGCATCAAACACCTAGAAACCGTGTATGATACCATTCCACTGATTCTGCTCCAGACATTACCATGAGCCCGTCCTCCCCAATTAAGGTCTGTGTATGTGTGTTTGTGTGTGTCTGCCACCAACCTCCTGTGAGATACATGCATAATGATCTGCATGTCATTGTGTCAGTAAGGGGAAAACACTGCATGAAACCTTGTTTACTCTTCAGTTAACAGAGACACACACACTCTCTCTCTCTGTCTCCCTCACTCTCGTAAAAACACACAGCACACACTACACACACTGCTCCCAACTTTTAATATGTTAGGCACCAAACAGAATTTAAGGTGCACCAGAAAGAAATAGATTTTTTATATAGTTTAGGCTTCCATTAGGCCTATATGAATCCTACCTTTTGAAGCACATCTCATGAATAGCAGACCCTTTTCCTTTCTTCCTGTGCTAATCAAATTTACCTAAACCTACTGTCAAGTTACAAGGTTGTTAGCTAGCTAGCTAACATGACTGAACAACGTTTTTGTTATCAAACCAATAATTAGCGACCCAGGATTCGTTTAAAACGCCCCGCGACATGGTTTGTGAAATTATATAAAATGCGTACGAATCCCGATAGAAGAAAAAAAAGGCATATCTGGTAAATATGGGTCACATTGAACCATTTAGGCTAGAGACAAGACCTCTGGTAATATTGGTCACATTGAACCGTTTAGGCTAGAGACAAGACCTCTGGTAATATGGGTCACATTGAACCATTTAGGCTAGAGACAAGACCTCTGGTAATATTGGTCACATTGAACCGTTTAGGCTAGAGACAAGACTTCTGGTAATATGGGTCACATTGAACCGTTTAGGCTAGAGACAAGACCTCTGGTAATATGGGTCACATTGAACCGTTTAGGCTAGAGACAAGACCTCTGGTAATATGGGTCACATTGAACCGTTTAGGCTAGAGACAAGACCTCTGGTAATATGGGTCACATTGAACCGTTTAGGCTAGAGACAAGACCTCTGGTAATATGGGTCACATTGAACCGTTTAGGCTAGAAACAAGACCTCTGGTAATATGGGTCACATTGAACCGTTTAGGCTAGAGACAAGACCTCTGGTAATATGGGTCACATTGAACCGTTTAGGCTAGAGACAAGACCTCTGGTAATATGGGTCACATTGAACCGTTTAGGCTAGAAACAAGACCTCTGGTAATATGGGTCACATTGAACCGTTTAGGCTAGAGACAAGACCTCTGGTAATATGGGTCACATTGAACCGTTTAGGCTAGAGACAAGCCGTTTTCTTTGCTGTAAAGGTGCAAGCATGCATGTTGCGGAGCAGTGCTCCATTTTCCCTATCTGACACTCAGAGGCTGCATGACACTGAACTTGCAAAGTCTACTCAGACTGGTCTGTGCTATTGGTTATAACAGGCGATAAAATTATACATAAATTATATGTATCAACATTGCTCACTTTGCACGCTGCTCCAATGTAACACACGTACAAATCTAACAACAGAAGACTCATCAGGGTCTGGGTCTGTATCCCGGCTCGCCATCATGGCTAAATTATATTTTAAAAAACTGACAGAGGAATAGACGCGCGTGAAGAGAAGATGGAGAGAAGCAGGTAAGTGAGGGCTGGTAGGGGATGTGAAGAGAGGATGGAGAGAAGCAGGTAAGTGAGGGCTGGTAGGGGATGTGAAGAGAGGATGGAGAGAAGCAGGTGAGTGCAGGCTGGTAGGGGATGTGAAGAGTGGATGGAGAGAAGCAGGTAAGTGAGGGCTGGTAGGGGATGTGAAGAGTGGATGGAGAGAAGCAGGTAAGTGAGGGCTGGTAGGGGATGTGAAGAGCGGACGGAGAGAGGCAGGTGGGTGAGGGCTGGTAGGAGATGTGAAGAGCGGATGGAGAGAAGCAGGTGAGTGAGGGCTGGTAGAGGATGAGGCTGGTTGATTATAGCTGCCACACGTGATATGCACATGAAAGTGAAGTGGATATTATTGGACATGCGCATACAAGAGACTAGTGGCTGTTGCTTAAATTCAACTGAATGCATAAACAAAACTGACTTCATAAACATTTTATAACAGACGCCAGTATGTTCTTTAGATCGGTAAGGATGAAAAAGTCGGTAGTATCATATGAAACGGTACTACGGTATTCTAAAATGTTGGTATCATAAGTATCATGACGTTTTAGTACCGTGATATTAATGTGGTACCGGTATACCATGCAACACTACTCAAAAACACTTCAACACTATTAACTCAGGTTGTACAGATGGGGCATTGTGACTAGAACTAGAGAGAGAAGTCCAGATGCAAAGCTGCTTGACTTATTGTGTTGTTAGGGCTTCATTGACTACACGTTTCAACTATATTTTAGCCTAACTAGTTCCATCGTACCGTCCTTCCATTCTCGGGTGGCAGGGTTGATGATGCCAAACAGCTCGTCACAGGTGACAGCCTTGGGGTCCAGATCCACGATCACCGGCTTCCTCTTCATGTTCTGATAGGTCTTATTCAACGAGCGCATCACCTGGAGACACAACACAACAGTTTGGCTTCTAACCAAACAGAACATTTGGCTCTATCCAAAATGGCACCCTATTCCCTTTTTAGTGCATTACTTTTGACATGGGCCCATAGGGTGGCATTTGAAATGCAGACTCTTTCCAGACAACTGGAGTCAGAAAAGCACAATCGATGTTAGAGGGATGAGGATTTATGGTACCTTGGACTTGCCGGTGCCGGCATTGCCGATGATGAAGACGGAGTGTCGGACGGCCAGCAGCTCTTCCAGCTGAACCACCTTCAGAATAAAACTGTCCTCCGCCTGCAGATTCAGGTCCAGCACTGACTGCTTCACTACCTGAGATACACACCCACACAACAAATACCTCAGTTACAGGTGTAGGATGTTAATTTGAGCCAGTTCGCTACAGCAAGGAAAATAATCCTGAAGCATCAGGAAATTGGAATTATTATCTGGATTATAATGAATGGAAATTTTGTTGTAGAGGCTGATACATTTTTCGTAAGGGAAAATCAACTCTGAAATTTCTATGTGGAAATTACACATTTCAGCCTTTTCAAACCACAAATACACTACAAGTTTTACATTTCCTGCATTGCATAAAAGTTCTCCTGCAACAGGGTGATCAAATTACGATCCTACATCTGTAGCATCAGAAACTACTTTTTTAACAAAGACAACTATCTATCCTGTGTTCTGTCTAATTAAGGAGAGGCAAGTGTGTGTATGTGTGTGTGTTTGTGCGTGTCCGACCTTCTCAAAGTCCAGGTTTCTCTTCCTGGGGACGTCCAAAGCAGGGAACAGGTCTCCAATCAGTCCCAGGAACACAGGCGAGTCGTCCATCACGATCTTGGGGACGTTGAAGTCTCTTAGAGCTCTCATCAGGACCTGGTCCTCCGGGCGACCCGGGTCTCCTCTCTTCAGAGAGCCGGCCACCACCAACACAGACTTAATGGCACGAAGACCCCAGTCATAGTGGTCCTGTACACACAAACACAACGGAAACTATATGAATATGTTTTAAAGAGATGGTGAGAATGTAAAATCTCTGTGGTTGTGAGCAGACAGCAAGTCTGGGTGAATAGGGTGAGAGTGACAGTGTATTAAAGCAATGAGGTAGCTACTGTACCTGTTTGGAAAGCAGCTCTTTGCAGAGGGTGTAGAGGGTGATGAACTTCCTGGCCAGGACTCTGGCGTCGATGAAGCCTTCAGCCACCAACATGATCTCACAGATTAACTCAAAGTCCGGCACCACCATGGCGCATGGCCTACAGGAGAGAGACACTCAAGTATGAAGACAAGTAAGGGCAAGAGAGAAAGAGATGGTGACAGAGAGAAACAGTCTGTGAAAAAGAGGGAGAAAGAAGATAAAGAAATGGTGAGGCTGACAGAAGGAGAGAGTTTGCGAGATAGACAGGCAGAGAGAGAGATCCACTATGTGTATGGTACCTGAACAGAGCCTTGAGGTTCTCCGGTAGCTCTGCACGGCCGGCGTATCCCGGGTTCATGGTGATGAAGGCTCCCACGGTGGGGATCAGCTTGATGGTCTCACCCAGGAAGTTAAAGATGATCTTCTTATCTCTGATAGCGTCCTGAACAGACTTCACCTGGGGGGGAGTAGGGTCAGTGTCACCATGAGAGAGAAAGAAAGAGAGAGAGAGAGAGAGAGAGAGAGAGAGAGAGAGAGAGAGAGAGAGATAGGAGGGAGAGAGAAGGAGGAAAGAAAGAGAGGAGGGGGAGAGAGATCACAATCAAGGTTTGTGGTGTAGAAATAGAGGAGTAACTTACCTGTACAGCGATGACAGACAACACCTCCACAGAGATTCGGTTGAACTCGTCAAAGCAGCCCCAGGCCCCAGTCTGAGCCAGACCCTTATAGATGTCTCCACAAGACTGGAAAGACAGGACAACATGAGGCACAATCAGAAACCACAGCAGAATCTATTGTATGCTTGAATAAGATGACATTTTTTGGCAATATAAGAAGTCTGAGCAACAGATTCACCTTGTAATCCATCTGCTCAGAGCAGTTGAATACATAGACCATGATGCCGAGGGCTCGGCCCAAATCCTTGGTGGTCTCGGTCTTCCCGGTACCGGCAGGACCGGCCGGAGCCCCGCCCATGATGAGATGGAGAGACTGGGTCAGAGTGATGTAACACCTGGGGGAGAGACAGAAACTTTACATGATCGCTCACACAACAGAACTGAACAGAACGGAGTGAGACATTATGTCAGTTTGTCATTTTTGGGACAAAATTATTATTGAAGAGGTAACATCCTGTCAAGATCAAATGTGAAAATATATATTTTGATGCATTAGATAGAATTCATATGAGCTGAGCTGTGATTGGTCTGTGCACCTGTCAGTCAGCGGGGTGATGACCAATCGTGGGGTGTTTCCCAGGTACTCGTAGGAATATCTGAACAGGGCATCACAGATGTTGGCGAAGCAGTGCTTGTTATGGTCGTCCCAGCGATGCCTCAGCTGAGACTGCCACATGAACGCCCCGACGTTATCAATCTGGAACAAAAAGACAGAGACAGAGCATATAGTCAAAACACTAGAGACCCTAATAAAAACACCAGAGACCCTAGTCAAAACCACAGAGACCCTAGTCAAAACACCAGAGACCCTAGTCAAAACACCAGAGACCCTGGTCAAAACATTGAGTGGCGAACAAGTTGAGCCCCTCCCCTCATCATAAGATGCCACTCGACTGCCCTCTGGTCATTCTCGAGCATGCCGAACTTCCTCACACTCTTGCGAGTAGGGGATTGCGGTGAGATATCTCACTCATAATATCAGAGAACCAGGGTTACGCAAATAATCTTAAATTATCTTTCAATTATTCGTTTCGATATCTCACATGTGGGATATGGCCAAATCCCATATCGCAAACGTGCTCTCTTTCCGAAGCCAGATAGTCTCATCGTATCAACCCTCAGAGGCCCCGACACTGAGAACACTACCAAAGAACGCGCAGTGACGTCTAGCCAGTAGAACCTCATAAAGGTATGAGGGGATGCCCAACAAGCCGCATTGCAAATCTCCTGCAAGGAGATGCCCTTGAACAGTGCTCTAGATGTAGCCATACCTCTGGTTCAGTGAGCCCTCAGGCCTTTCAGAAGCTGGAACCCCTTGCTATTATAGGCCAATATAATAGCTTCCACAATCCAATGTGATAACCGTTGACGAGTGAGGGGCCTTCCCTCGCAGGGAGGCACCCAGGACACAAAGAGTTGGATGTAAGTCACCACAGTCGTAGTGTCCGTTCTGATCAAGACGTGGCAATTCCGAAGGGAGGGTAGAAAGTGTCTCAGTGAAAGAAACACTGTCAGCAATTCGAGGTAATTTATGTGAGCAATGTGGAGTTGTGGGGTCCACACTCTGTTTATTGCATTCCCCTCGTGAACTGCGCCTCAGCCCGTGAGAGATGCATCTGTCGTCACCACTACCCCTAGCGGACTGCCAGAAACGAAGATCGAGGGGCTCTTCCAGTGACTGAGAGTCAAGAGACATGCGGAGGTCACCTTTATCTGACGATTGAGGTTACGCCGCGTACACAGATGTTGGGAAAACATGTTGTGCAAACACGTTGGGCAAACACCCAGCCTTTCTCATCCGTTCTCATCCTCAGTTGGCCAAGAGGTACTACTGAGATCGACGATGCCTTCCCCTAGTGCTTGAACTAGTGCCGGGGGGAGAGCCGTGGCACAAAGGCCACACTCAGGGGTTAGAGTCGATTCCCTCCGTCTTCCTTGAGAGCGAACGCATGAGAATGGGAAGGGTTCAAGGAGGAAGGCCAGTCCAGACCGGACCAAATCTGAACCAATCATAGACGTCTATGTTTCCCAAGTTTGAACAGCACAGTATAGTACAGCACAGTACAGTAGCAGGGCTCGACATTAAGGCTTGTCCACTTGTCCAGGGCAAGTAAAAAAAATTGTCGGACAACCAGAATATAGATTTAATTTGTCCGAATGGACAAGTAAAAAAATCACAATATCAAACAGTTACTTAGATCAGAATAGGATCAGGCAGCGGCGCTGCTGCAGCGCACAGCAGGGCATGGTTGACATTCTGAGTGAATTGCCTATATTCCTATTTGCTATAGCCTATTTCAATAAATATGTTATATTTACACAAAGCAGGAGAACAATGTAGATAGAGCTAAGAGTCTCACCAGCGCAAAATATCTGGTCAGAAAATACGTTGTTTTTTTTCTCTCTCCCAAATGATCTGGGCCAATAGCCAAAGTCTATTTTTATCACGGAAACTCTGTTGTCTTATTGTTGCATAACCCCAAATGTTCAATTTTCTCTACACTTGATATGAATATGACTTGGCCTGTTAAGCCACTATTTCAGTTTAATGCATGCTACATTTCTTCTGCCGTGCTATTTCATGATCAAACAATTAATGAATCTAACAGAGTTCTAGGCTAGCTCAGAAAGTTTTAAGTTCTTTTTGAACCCCAAAACATGGGACGCCTAAGGTAATAATGAGAGATAGAAGAAACATTAGCAAGATATAAAAATCTGAATTTGAACAAACCTTACAGTTGAGCAAAGCATCCTTCCTTGCCATTGAGAACCAAACTACCAAAAGCCTAATCCTACTAACTGAAATAGCATAAAAGCATTAAGACAAATTAAAGTGATGAAGAGTATTTTCCAAACTACTCTAATAAAGTGTTTGATGTCCTAAAGTTGCAGCTTTTAAATGGGAATCATTATGAAAGCCATGGTGTCAATGCTATTCTCATTCACAGATTTATTTTGAATTATAAATATTTTAGGCCATAGTGATATTGATTAAACAATGGATGGAAAAATCTAATGAGGAGTCAAAAGAAAACTTAGGCTACAGCTGAGGAAAGCTTATGAAAGAACTGCGTAGTTGGCCTAGGCCTATTGCCATATTATTCTAGCAATGTGCAACCTACCTACAACAAATATATTAGCCTAGGCCCAATAAGAGTGTTAATTGCTAAATTGGAATTATTTCGACACTATGGCCTATTTATTGCCTTACCTCCTTACTTCATTTGCACACACTGTATACTGATTTTCTATTGTGTTATTGACTGTACGTTTGTTTATCCCATGTGTAACTCTGTGTTGTTGTTTCTGTCGCACTGCTTTGCTTTATCTTGGCCAGGTCGCAGTTGTAAATGAGAACTTGTTCTCAACTGGCCTACCTGGTTAAATAAAGGTGAAATTAAAAAAATGTAAAAGAGAGGATGAAAAAATGCAAATTAATTTATAATTATGCAGTTCTGAGGACAGCAGAGTTGCTCTGCAGCCCATGATGATTTACAACCCATCACAAGACACACAGCCAGCGAAGGGCTCTTTGACTGTGTCTATCATGACATAAGGCGAGACCCAGATGCAGTCACAGGAGGCAAATGGTTGGAGTCTTACAATGTTTATTAATCCAAAAGGAGTAGGCAAGAGAATGGTTGTGGACAGGCAAAAGGTCAAAACCAGATCAGAGTCCAGGAGGTACAGAGTGGCAGACATGCTCGTGGTCAAGGCAGGCATAATGATCAGGCAGGCGGGTATAGAATGAGTGTCAAAACCGGGAGGACTAGAAAAAGGAGAATAGCAAAAACCAGGAGAACGGGAAAACCGCTGGTTGACTTGGAAAAACATACAAGACGAACTGGCACAGAGAGACAGGAAACACAGGGATAAATACACTGGGGAAAATCAGCAACACCTGGATAGGGTGGAGACAATCACAAGGACAGGTGAAACAGATCAGGGCGTGGACAGTGTCACTTTTTCCATCTGCGCCTAGGCTAAATTATTTCAGTTTCCTCCTATGTACTTCATTCATTTTCAGTCATGCTTTTGGATGATGGTGTTAGACTTTTTTGGGGGTGGGGGGGGGCAAGTGACTTCAGTAAAAAATTTGTCATACTTGTCCAAAATGACAAGTGGCTAAAAACGTTAATGTCAAGCCCTGAGTAGAGTGCAGTACTGTACCATACAGTGCCGTACTGTACCATACAGTACCGTACTGTACCATACAGTACAGTTTAGTCTAGTACAGTTATATTTTTGTCTTGCCCATTCACCCTCTGAATGGCACACATACACAATCCATGTCTCAATTGTCTCAAGGCTTAAAAATCATTATTTAACCTGTCTCCTCTACTACATTGATTGAAGTGAATTTAACAAGTTACATCAATAAGGGATCATAGCTTTCACCTGGATTCATCTGGTCAGTCTATAGCTAGGTTTCCATCCAATTTGCGACAGATTTTCATGAGAATATTCTAAAATCCACAGAAAAACAATACGCACATTTTCCCACCAGAGATGTGTTTCCATCAAATTGACTTGTTGCATATAAAAGGCTATGCGTGATGACGTAGTGCACATAAAAATACCTTTACATTTTCTTGTACCGAATAAAAAATACAAGTTAAATGGGTTTCCATCACATTTTCAACTCTACTGATGGTTTTCTCACAATAAATGTTACATAGTGAGTGTGCCCACTCTGGTATTGGCACGTGCAGATACAGTCTGCTCGCTGTTGGCTAGAGCGCACGTATAGCCTACATGACGAGATTATTATGGACAAAAGAGAGAGATTATTGTATTTGTCAAACGGCAGCCAAGCATCGATAATCATGCACTTTCACCAGCCTGTGAAGTTCATCTAGTTTGGGGTTTGTCCCAATTACATTTGGCTTCCGCCACGCAAACTGGGATAGCTGGAAGGAGTTGCTTGCCTGGGACGGTGCGAGAGGGGAGTGGACGCATGACTGGGGGTCATCGAACATTGCTTGCGAGCTAACGCTTTGTTGGTCTTGCGACGAACAAAAGCATGGCTCTCTACCAATAAGCAGTGAAGCTAGGACGTCGATCTAGTCACTGCGACACGGTAGTGGGTTGAGCTTAACCCATTTAATCCCGAATTTTTCCCATACATGAAAATATCTAAATCATGTGTCATTAGTAACCTTTTGAAATAATCGATCATCATTTTTTTTAATTTTCATGGAAAAGTAGGTGAAAAAGTGTGTTTTATGGTCGGTCACAATTGTGACCGGTGGGAAAATGTGATGTATATACTGAATTAACATATTTCTCCTATGCAGTCATCAAAATTCTTTATAACCCAGCCCAGTTATTAACACATGTAAAACTGTCACTGCCAGTCCCCAGCATTGCTACTAAAATGCCCCATCACATTCTAGTGTGACTATTTTACATAACAAAAACCCTTATGCAACACCGATACGAATACTGAGAGCAAAGACAAAAATCAACAACCATCGACGTATTTCAACATTGTTACTTTATTGTAACATACATTGTAACATTGTTACTTTATTGTAACATGTATTGAAACATTAACATTGTAACTTTATTGTAACGTTTGAACTTGTACTTTAGTGCAATACTCATTGTAACATTGTCATTGTGACATTTTAGTGCAACATTCACTAACAACTGTATAGCAGTTGTGTTATTCATTCACATTGAACATACAGGTAACATTTAGGATAGAGGTAGCCTGTAGAATATGCATACAAGTAGAAGCCTACACTGGACAAAATAATATATATCATAGAGGTAGGCTTCAGAACCAAGTGCACGATTAGTTTGTGCATCACTATTTTGAACTGTGATCAGTCAGACCTAATTGACCTTTTTTTCCAAAAACATTTCAGTCATTTTGGTTGTCTTTTTCGTCTACTTTTCTTTTCTTCCTAGAGTCCGTTGTACTGCTTCACCTCACCCTTTATCGACTTTTCTATTTTTCTTTTATTGGCTTTTTCATTCACTCTTATCTCCTTTTCTACTGTCCATGGTATATCTTGAAGCACTCAATGTGCAGTGGCACTTTGGATTTCTCACATGCATAGGTAGTGCGTTTGTCACAATGACGACATCTCTGGAACCGGTGCATCGTCTTGATTGGCAGGTGAGAAGCTTTGTCATATCTTGCCTGATCTTCAACAGTAGCAGCCAGTAAAGATCTCCTTCCTTGGCTCAGTGGTTTCGTGCCAAACTTTTGCATAAGAGACTGTGCCACTATCCGTGAGAAGGTGAGCAGGTCGATGGTCCCTCCCATAACGTCTCTGTAAAAGAAATGGCTGTTTACGAGTGCACTGTTGAGAGACCATGCAAAGATGGGCCACCACCACTTCTTAGACCTGATCGAGATATGGTATCTTGAAACCTGTAGGTCATGAAGGTCAACACCACCCATGTGCTCATTGTATCGGTTGATGCATTTTGGTTGTGGGACTTTGTCAAAGACACGTCGCTCCTTGTTCCATCTTTTGACAGAGGTCTCACTGTATTTCTCCTCCATGTTTGTTGCCACTGTGACAATGTTATTGTCTTTCCAACGGACCAGCAACTTGTCTCCTTGGGTCAGAACCTCAGAGGTTCCCCGGGGTAACTTCATGAAGTCCTTCTGTGGCTTGAATGGGACATCAAACAGACGATTCTGCCTCATCGTTCCAGAGCTCCCATATCCTCTTTTTGTCATTTCATCGAGGAGTGCAAGCGAAGTGAAGAGGTTGTCATGAAGGAACTTGCAACCTTGAGGCACCTGAGATTGCTCTGCAAGACCGAGAACGACACTGGGTCCCTGACCCAGCCCAGTCTCAGGGAGGAGTGTGTGGGATCCACCATATGGCTCCATGTAATACATGTAACCACTGGATGAGGCAAGGCTCCATAGCTTGTAACCAAAACGGATTGGTTTACCTCTAATGAATTGCTTACATCCATGTCGGCCATAGTATTGGATCATGCTCTCATCCACTGACAGCCATTCCTGAAATGGCATGACTTTGTATGACTGATTGAGCTCAGAGAAGATGGGCCTAACCTTAAAAAATGGGTCGTCAGTGATCTTTGTGTTGTCAACCACATGAACTGAGGCCATTATTTCATCAAAGCGATTTCTCCGCATTGAATCTGAAATGCTTTCATTGTGTACATCACTGTCAAGTGACCAGTACATGTGTCTTCTTGGAACAGAGCTGTACCCAGATGTGATAAGGATCCCATAGAATGTAAGGAGCTCATCCATACTCAGATACAGTTGCTTGTCCTTGGTCTGGGTGGAGTAGAGGTTGGACATTTCAATGGTGATCTCTCTTAGGGTGGGTGGATACATTAGTAGGAAAACATCCATTGGGTTGGGACAGCTTTGTTTTACACATTCTGCAGCATTTGGGCTGTATACAATGTGTTTTGGAATCACAGCGGTGGCAGGCCTCTTCGATCGTTTGAACACTCGATCCTTATTTTTGACGACCTGCAGCTTTGCCCTTGGCTCTTCTGACTGGACCCTCTGGCGAGTAGAGGCCGTTGGCTCTTCATTATCAACGGTGGAGGGTGGTGGTGGGGGGGGGGGGGGGTTGTGGTGGATGGGGGAGTGGGGGTTGTGAGGGGTAGGTCATCATCACTGATAACGTTGTTCCTGTCATGATCTGTTTGCATAGGTTCAGCATATGCATTCAACAGCCTGGCTGGCAAATGGCCTGTCTCCCCCTCATAGTCCATATCTGACCCATCACTATCACAATCACTGAGGACAGCATCTTTCTCATTTTGAGGGATAACTACAATGTTGCATGGCTTGTCTGGGTGGTCACCTAGATCCAACATATCCAGAACTTCACTCAAAGTGAAACTAAAAGAAAGAACAGAGTAGACAGTTAGAACAAGAACTAAGTATGTGAATACCTAGATGCACTGTGTTATCCCGCCGGTCACTATTGTTGCCGTCAACTTGTTTACAGATTCTATGACCACACTGAACAAAGTTGAGTAATTGCAAATGCATATATCAATACTAGACACCTTAAAGATGATGTGTACCAAAAATCTTTGTCCTAACTTTATGTTAACATACTTTACTAACCTTTTGTTTGGGAGCTTTGATGCAGCCATCCTCTTCTCATGGTGCAACCAGGAAGTAAACAGCTCTGGTCATGTGACAATTTACACTAAACATGTGACACTGCACATCTTTCATTGAGACCCTTTATTATTTCAATATTTGCTGGAAATGCATTGATACATCATTCAGTAACGTGTTTAGAGCCTTATAACTGAAAACGTTTTTTACGGTCACTATTGTGACCGATGGGATTAAATAGGTTAATGAGAGAGAAAGCTATTAATTTTACCCTTTTAAGCCTTGTGGCGAGCTAGCCAGGTTAGCTAAGCCTTGCAGCTAAGCCATGTGACGCTAGCTACCAAAGGAGACAATGGTAAGAAAAAGCATAAAAGCAAATTCTTGCCTGAAGTGAAAACTTTCCTTTCGGCAAAGTCAGCCAACACAGAAGACGAAAGCTGAAAACATGTGCTCGGTGTTGTAACCTCATGTCACACCTGTGAACAGTTTAACATGAAAACAGATCAAGTCGTGCTAAGGAGCACTTAGAGTAGTACTCTTCGTGAGGAAGAGAGGTGAGAAGACCAGAGAGCGGGCGAGTGACTCCTTACGATGAGGGGAGGGGCTCACCTTGTTCACTACTTGACCTGTCTGTCTCTGACATATGTGTGTGATTGGTTCTTCGAGCTTCTGAGATTCTGGAGAATCTCACATTTGAGATATCGAAATTAATCATTTAAAAAATAACTCTAATCCTAGACCAGTTTTGTTTTGCTTGTTAGTTCAGTGGTTCCCGACAGAGAGAGAGTTAGGCTTACCTTGGTGCTGATGAGTTTGGAGACTACGTCTCGAGCGTGGACGTCGATAGTACAGATGGTCATGATCTTCTGACGGTCTCCTCTGGACAGCTCTCCAATTAGCAGCGTGATCAGAGTGTTCAGCTGGGTCACCTGTTTCTTGAAGTAGTCCTTGAGGGCGTTCTCATAGCCCTCCTCCAGTCTGGCGAATGCTATGCCCACCTCTGTGGTCCACCAAATTTGAGTGGTGGCGAGGGCAATCTGGAACACAACACAACACAGGTTGAGATATGTACTCGCAACAACATTTTTTGTGATGATTTGAGTTATCTGCACACAAATCAAGATGGTGCTGCAGTGGATAGCAGCCATTTCATGGGCTCCTAATTTGTGTGTTTCTTTACACTGATCTTAACTTTTGTTGTACATGTTTTCTCCATCATTTCCTATGACCGAAAACAGCTTCTGGACATCAGAACAGCGATCACAAAACTTGATTTGGATGACAAATTCTACTTCAACGTGTCGGCAGCTCTGGACGTTCTGCTTACTCTAGACCAGGCCCTAATCCCCGGGACTCGAAAGAGGAAGCAACGCCGCAAGAGAGGCAAACGCCATTTTTAAGAGAGGCCACTCTCCATATTTTCAAGCATAGTGGTGGCTTCATCATGTTATGGGTATGCTTCTACTCATTAAGGACTGGGTCGTTTTTCAGGATAAAAAATAAAGCACAGGCAAAATCCTAGAGGAAAACCTGGTTCAGTCTGCTTTCAACTGGACACTGGGAGATGAATTCACCTTTCAGCGGGACAATAACATAAATCACAAGGGCAAATCTATACTGGAGTTGCTTACCAAGAAGACAGTGAATGTTCCCGAGTGGCGGAGTTACAGTTTTGACTTAAATCTACTTGAAAATCTATGGCAAGACTTAGAAATGGTTGTCTAGCAATGATCAACAACCAATTTGACAGACCTTGAAGAATTTAGAAAATAATTATGGGCAAATGTTGCACAATCCAGGTGTGGAAAGCTCATAGAAATTTACCCAGAAAAACTCACAGCTGTAATCACTGCCAAATGTATTTCTACAAAGTATTGACTCAGGGGCATGAATACTTATGTAAATTAGATATTTCTGTATTTTATTTTCAAAAAAATGTGCGAACATTTCTAAAATCATGTTTAACCAAGAGATAGGTGAGAGTACAGACCTGGGCTGGGTAGTCAAACAGCCACTGTTCTCTGGGTTTCTCCTCGTAGGCCTGGACAGCCTCTCCAAACTCCACTCTCAGAGTGGCACACATCCTCTCCAGCACGCGGTTCAGCCACATCTCCACCTGCACACAAACACAGAAGGAACATCTAAAAATATTGCATAACATTGACTGTAGTATACAGAGCCCTAATGTAAGAGTTACACACTTAGTTATACAGTAGTATATGACTGTTTCCACACCTGTCCTGAGCAGTCACAGTCCTTGTCAAAGGTGACATACTCAATCTCTTCACTCCACATTCCCAGGGCCACCTTGATGGGCTTGCCACTCTCATCCAGCTGGAACTTGAGGTTGGACAGGCTGTCAAACAGCTTGGACAGATGCTTGCTGACCTGCAGATGGGAATACAGACAGTCACACACTGGAGATATGGGATAATATGTGGTCTGTTGCTGTGTTCTGTAGATGTACTGTCTGCCTGGAAGTGTACCTCCACAGGGTCGTTTCCATTGGACAGGATGTCCAGCAGGTCAGCAGAGGAGACGAAGTAGAACCTGGGGAAGGCCAGACGCTTGGTCTCCAGGTACTCAGCCAGAGCCTTCTCACACATAGCCAGTCTGAGGGGCAACACACATGGAGATAACCATTATAGTCATTGATTGGCATGGTCAAACCAGGGCAACATTGAAATCTTATATAATGTAGCTATATCTGTTCTAAGCCATTGTTTTACCCTGTCTCCAAACCCTCCAGTTTCTCCAGAAGCCCTTTCTTATTGGTGGACTCCACCACATTGGTAACCTTCATTGCCTCAGCCATGATTTCCTTGAAGTCCATGTCGATGCCATCAAATCGTTTGGAGTCTTCGGGCAGTTGGCAGCGGATGTCCTCAGAGCCAATGAAGATGCTCTCCAGATGGGTCCAGGTGCGCTGCACAGTGAACCAGATGGAGATGACGGAGTCTGCAGTGGACAGCCTATGCTGCCAGCCAGACACCTCCTCCAGAAAGTGAGCAATGTACTTGGAGGTCATCAGAGTCTGCAGCTGTACCTGAGGTCACCAAAGAAGAAGAACAGGGGTTAGTCACTGATGTCATACATCTCCATAGTCATCAGGAAGTACATCTGCACAGGGACACAAATTATGGAGGTCCCAGTGAATGGAACTCAATGGACAGATCTCAAATGACACTCTATAGTGCACTACTGGCACTGCATGAAATGAGTGTGGTGACTGCCTATCTAATCCTGTTTGATGTGGTTGTGTGTTGTGTGTCGTGTACCTGGTTGTCTTCCAGAGTCTCCACCAGCTCCTCGTTGGGTTTGAGCAGCATGGTGCCTGTCCGGCCATGAGGCTCGTGTTCAAACACCATGGAGCTCCACGTGCTGTCCAGCTCGGCCAGAGTCTGAGGGTAAGGAAGGAGACCACAGGGCAGGGGTTAGTAGGGGGAGGGAGACAAAGGCCTGTTCACTATAATCACTAACCTATAATCACTAGCCTAACCACTATAGTTTCTATATGTGTCCTCACCTTCTCCATGCCAGACTCCTTGACGGCCTTGTCCACGATGCTGCGCACCTCGTCCTCAAACTGGTGCAGGTTGAGCTTCAGCAGGTCCTCAAAGGTGGTCTTCTCAGACATATCAAACTTCACCTGGGGGTGGACATGGATTACAGGTTCAGTAAAAGCTTTATAACCTAGCTCTTAGCTATATGATAAGGTATCAGCTCTTTATGACACATCATCAGTCCTGAATGTAATAAGGAAATGGAGAGAAGCATTTTCCAATGTCATTGGATGCATCCCTAATGGCATCCTACTTCCTATATAGTCCTATAAAGGGAATAGGGTGCCATTTGGGACACGGCCATTGGTGCCTTTGACTGAAGCTGACTTGTACCTTGGTGGCCATCATGAGCTGCAGCCAGTGGCGGTCCCTGATGGCCGGGTTCTGCAGTTCTCCCACGGCGCGCAATGACGTCATCATGTTCTTCACCATGCTGTCCAATCCGGTAAAGGCGTCCCAGGCTCTCATCTCCTTGTCCAGCCCCTTGATGTCCTTGGCGTACTTCTTGGTGTCCATATCCATCTCCTCCACGTTGATGTCCTTCCACAGGGTGGTCTTCCAGTCATCCATGTTCCCGCTCACCTGC
The DNA here is from genome assembly GCF_016432855.1 of Salvelinus namaycush. Classification (NCBI taxonomy): domain Eukaryota; kingdom Metazoa; phylum Chordata; class Actinopteri; order Salmoniformes; family Salmonidae; genus Salvelinus; species Salvelinus namaycush. The sequence goes on along the minus strand of NC_052341.1, from coordinate 7,569,001 downwards.
AGCCACAACCAGCACACAGTCACTCACTGTCCGTCAATCTATTGAATCAGTCTCATTGACTTTCTAACCATTGACACAGGTCAGCATAAGATCAGAGTAGAGAATGCTCCAAAGATGAATAAAAAAATCTATTAACCAGAATGACACTATTGCATGCATCCAGATTTTTCTCCCCATTATGTTTATGCTTTTTTTCAAAACACCAGTATGCCTGTGAGCTGTGGAGTCTTACCAGCAGGATCATGTCCCAGAGTTCTTTGAGCAGGACGATCTCCTTGCGGCAGGTTTTGAGCTGTTTGTAGTCGGGAACATTCACCTCAAACAGACCGGCTGAGTTTGACAGGCCCTCCATCTCTTCCTCCAAGCCCATGATATCCATCTGAATCTGTGGTTACCCACCGGATTGGAAGGTTTAGGGTTTATACTCAACACAGAGCTTAAATTAGATCCACAAAAGATTTTGAACTACTCACATCATCGAGAGCCCCGTGTGGGTTTTCAAAAGAGAATTGGAAGAAGGGCTGCTGTCTGAACTTCTCTCTAAACTCATACTGTTTGATCTGTGGACACAAAGGACACACAGCTTCACACCATGCCCATAGAGTATCTCTCTCTTCGTCCCTATGTGAGTTACATAGATGTAGCTACATATATCGATGTGTTAAAAATTACCTCAAATTGCTGGCATTTCCTTCGGACGATGTTGACTTCATGTGCTTGCAATGGAGCCAAGTTCTGTTTGACTTGGAGGGACGTCTTTTTCACGTTATTCCAGTGCTCTGGAAGATCCTAAACCAAGACACATCGTTTCATGTTTAAAGGCTAAATAAAGCTCAGCTTCTTGTTTTGTTATTGAGCAAGGGAAACCCATGCAGTAAAGAGGTTCTGCCCTTGCTTAGAGAGCTGCTATAAAACAATATCTCTAGTGATCCTAGATCTGTAGTAAGGTGCCACTTTTACCTGGAGTCAGATCTGTGTGTAGCCTACCTGTAACTGAGCATGGACCTCGTCAGGCAGCTCCTCTCCAAAGTCTTTGAGGAACTGGATGGTTTCCTTGAGAGGGGAGAACATGGTGTCTGTGGCTGCCTGTCTGTCTTTCATCCTCATCAGGTGACCCATGACCCCCACCAGGCCCTGGTAATCCCCTTCCTCCACTGTCTTGGTCAGCCCATCCTTCACCTCCTTGATGAAGCCGTCCAGGTCCCTCAGGCTAGGGGAACACAAACACACACACACACACACACACACACACACACACACACACACACACACACACAAACACACGCAGACAAAGACGCGCTCACACACACACACCCACACAGCAGCAGCAGACAATTAAAAGTTGAAGAAAGTCTTCATCCTACCAATGAATTCCATTCTGAAGGTCTTTAACGCAACACCCAGCAGTACTATTGTCCTGTCACTGTTGGTCTGTACCTGTTGGTGACTCGGTCTATGAGGAACTGTTTGAACATGAGGCTCCAACGTTTGATGGTGTTGAGCAGGGCATGTTTGAAGGGACGGATGTCAATCTGGAGCCAGTGCTGCAGCACCTGGGAGTTCTCCAAGTTGCTCACCTCCTTGTACAGTTTCTCATACGTATCGATCTGTAGGGGAACACACACAGCACTCATTGGGACCAACCCTGGAGAACCTAACACTCCTACATCAGTGGAGGCTGCTGAGGGGAGGACGGCTCATAATAATGTCCAGAACAGAGTAAATAGAATGGCATGTTTGATGTATTGATATCATTCCAGTCATTCCACTCCAGCCATTACTACGAGCCCGTTCTCCCCAATTAAGGTGCCACCAACCTCCTATGTCCTAAATAAGTTGCTAAGAGTCCCTACTGTGTTTTAGGGGGTGCATCCTAAACGGCACACTATTCCCTAAAGAGTGCATTACTTTTGACCGGAGTCCTACGGGAATAGGGTGTCATTTGGGATGCAGCCAGGGACTTCTTTCTGTACCTGTTCCTTGAAATCTTTCAGTGTGGGGGGGTTTTTGGGCACACTGTCCTCTCCGTGCGCCTCAATCTCCTCCGGGGAAAGAACTTTGCCGTAGAGGAGGAACTGCTCCATGAAGTCGTCCCTGTCATCCTGCCACAGGTAGGCGTATTTATAGAGCACGTCCCGATACTCCTGGGCCTCTTTCATGGCCCCAACCACCTGGTTCAACACATTCTCACGCATGTCTGACAGCTCTGACATCTCATCCAACTCCACCTTGAGGGACACATGGGACAAACATACAAAGACACACACCATAGTTTACACAGGGTATGATGGTTCAAAATGGGACACACATATAAGTAACATTCAATCTCACACACACAGACACACAGGGTTGTACTCACTTCGTAGCATGTTTTGTTGGTCATTGATATCCGAGGAACTAGTTCAGCAGCTTGGTACACATCATGGATGAGACTCTCGACCAGGTCGTAAAAGCCATCAGATATGCCATAGACCAAAGACGGGTAGAACGATGTGTCTCCATCCTCCAATTCAAAACGCACCTCAAAGAGTGGGTTTATACTCGACTGCAAGTCAACACAACACGCCAGTTAGTAGCACATAAAGGGATTTAACACGACTGATATCTATGAGGGTTTGTCTCCGAGATGAATTATACCTTGGCGAGCATGTTACTAGCAAGGAACTTCAGAGACACATTGACGACTTTGTAGAACCCGTCCAGGACTTTGTCATCAATGTAGTCGACGTAGGCCATCCACGAGTCAGTGCTCTCATCTGCTCCAAACAGCTTTTTATTCTCCTACAGACACCAGATACACAGACTCTTCAGCATGGCACACTTATCAAACATTGACTTTACAAATCATTAAGAACACCTGCTCTTTCCATGACATAGACTGACCAAGTGAGAACTATGATTCCTTATTGATGTCACCTGTTAAATCCACTTCAATCAGTGTAGATGAAGGGAAGGAAACAATTTAAAGAACAATTTTTAAGCCTTAAGAAACTTGAGACATGGATTGTGCATATGTGCCATTCAGAGGGTGAATGTGCAAGACAAAATATTTAAGTGCCTTTGAACGGGATGTGGTAGTAGGTGCCAGGCACACCGGTTTGTGTCAAGAACTGCAACTCTGCTGATACACTCTCCTGTGTGTATCAAGAATGGTCCACCACCCAAAGGACATCCAGTCAACTTGACATAACTGTGGGAAGCATTGGAGTCAACATGGGCCAGCATCCCTGTGGAACACTTTCGACACCTTGTAGAGTCCATGCCCTGATGAACTGAGGCTGTTCTGAGGGCAAAAGGGGGGGTGCAACTCAATAGGTGTTCTTAATGTTTTGTACACTCAGTGTACTGAACACTCTCCCATAGTGTACTTATTCACTGTTTGTTACATACTGTATGTAGTAGTTGTTTCTTTACCTGTGTCAGTTGGTGGAGTTTCTCGCCAGACTCTTTGATGGCAGCGTACTTCTTGTTAAGGGCTGCTTGTCTTCCATCCAGGTCCAGCAGAGAGTCCTTATTGTCCTTCCTCTCAAACATGGGGCTCACAGACCACTCCTGTCAGTCACATCACAATACAACCATCACATCTCCCCTCCAGTGGAACAGCACAGAGGGGAAAGCAGGGGTGTATCAGATAGACAGTCCTAACCTCCATGATTATGTGCATGGCCTCCACGTTGGTCTTAGCCTGGTTGATTCTGCTCTCAAAGTCATGCAAGTTGTCTCTCATCTGCTGGATGTACTCCCACACACCTGGCAAACACATAAGTGACCATTATGACCATCTGTTATGAATATGACTAGTAATGTTGTGATCATCAGCCTTCAGTCCAGTACCTTCCCCGTGCCAGCTCAGAGTGCTCTCAGCCAGGGCCAGTTTCTCATCGATGCCCTTCAGCTCCTCCTCAAGCAGCGGAAACTCCACTGGCAGGACTGTGGCTAGGATCTGTGGATGACAGATACCACCTCAGAAGGCTTTTACATTGAGTTTGTGTCTTTCAGTTGCAGTTTTAGAATTAAAACTCCACTTCTTGTATGTTAACCAAACATACATATATTCATCCATCTGTCTATGCCCTCCCTTCCAGTGTCCTGTCCTGTACCTGGTTGTACCAGGAGACGATGAGGTCCAGGTTGCCCACGTATTTTCTGAAGGTCTCACTCTGGGAAAAGACTTCAGCAGCGCTGGGAGGCACGTCCTGCTGGCCCTGGATGGTCAGATACTTCACCTCCCTCAGAACGGCCACCAGCTGCAGAGAGATAAACATGTTACTCCTTTCACACCTCACAGACCAGACACACAGAGATATGGCTAACTCTAGCATAGTCTGCTTAGTCTATAGAAAGTGTCAAGACAGAGCGAGCGAGAGAGAGAGAGAGAGAGAGTGAGAGAGTGAGAGAGAGAGAGAGAGTGTGAGTGTGTTTCCCAGCCAAACCTGCTTGTTGAAGTTGACACTGAGGACGTTGTTCTTGGTGTTGCGTAGAAGCAGAGGCTGCTCCAGGTTGAACTGGCAGTCAGTGTCGACCCGGGATGTCCACTCTGTGTACACGCTCACACAGTACTGGTGCAGCAGCCCCATCATCTCTTCATACTTCTGGAACACCAGCCTGGCCTCATCCGTGTCCATACACCTGGATACAACACAACACACAGGACTGTTAGCCTCCAATACACACTGACAGCAACTGTCTGCAAGACCGTTTTAATGCATTTCATTTCAACATGCGTAGTCATAGAAAAAAAGTTAAAAGGTGTCTCAGATGCTTTGTGCATAGTTAACCAGGACACTGACAGTAGTGTATACTAGGGTATGAGTGGCGGACCATACTACAGCACGTACGGGTGGTGGATAGCCTTGAAGTTCTTCATGGGGATCTGGATGCGGTCTTGTACCTCCCGGGCCCAATTGAGTTGCCCGGCAACGTGGGGCATGTTTTTGGCAATGGGCGGGAAGCCTTTACATGTCTCCACGGCTGCCATCTGGGCGTCGTACACCAGCTTGGTGTGGTCCAGCTCTGAGCTGAACATTTCCACCAGCTCCTTGTACTTAGACCAGATCTGGTTTTGGATGTGAGGGCGCTCCAGGATGAAGCCAAACATGTCCAACATCTACATGCAGGAGGAAATGGAAGGGGGTTTTGAAGAGTGACTTTCACTACTGTATATACTTTAGGTTTCAGAACACCTTACATTAGACTGACCTTGACAGCAGACTCTGTGGAGGCACAGTCATCAAAAGCCTGGCACAGGATGGTGCCTAACCGTCTCTCAAAGTCCAAGATCTGGTACTGGAACTTCCTGAAGTTCTCATCAAAGCTCTGAGGGAGAGGGAAAGAGGAGCAACTCTGAACAACACAGCTGGCTCTGCGTCTGACATTACACCTCATTCCCTAGTAGTGCACTACTCTGAACAACACAGCTGGCTCTGCGTCTGACATTACACCTCATTCCCTAGTAGTGCACTACTCTGAACAACACAGCTGGCTCTGCGTCTGACATTACACCTCATTCCCTAGTAGTGCACTACTCTGAACAACACAGCTGGCTCTGCGTCTGACATTACACCTCATTCCCTAGTAGTGCACTACTCTGAACAACACAGCTGGCTCTACGTCTGACATTACACCTCATTCCCTAGTAGTGCACTACTCTGAACAACACAGCTGGCTCTACGTCTGACATTACACCTCATTCCCTAGTAGTGCACTACTCTGAACAACACAGCTGGCTCTGCGTCTGACATTACACCTCATTCCCTAGTAGTGCACTACTCTGAACAACACAGCTGGCTCTACGTCTGACATTACACCTCATTCCCTAGTAGTGCACTACTCTGAACAACACAGCTGGCTCTGCGTCTGACATTACACCTCATTCCCTAGTAGTGCACTACTCTGAACAACACAGCTGGCTCTACGTCTGACATTACACCTCATTCCCTAGTAGTGCACTACTCTGAACAACACAGCTGGCTCTGCGTCTGACATTACACCTCATTCCCTAGTAGTGCACTACTCTGAACAACACAGCTGGCTCTGCGTCTGACATTACACCTCATTCCCTAGTAGTGCACTACTCTGAACAACACAGCTGGCTCTACGTCTGACATTACACCTCATTCCCTAGTAGTGCACTACTCTGAACAACACAGCTGGCTCTACGTCTGACATTACACCTCATTCCCTAGTAGTGCACTACTCTGAACAACACAGCTGGCTCTACGTCTGACATTACACCTCATTCCCTAGTAGTGCACTACTCTGAACAACACAGCTGGCTCTGCGTCTGACATTACACCTCATTCCCTAGTAGTGCACTACTCTGAACAACACAGCTGGCTCTGCGTCTGACATTACACCTCATTCCCTAGTAGTGCACTACTCTGAACAACACAGCTGGCTCTGCGTCTGACATTACACCTCATTCCCTAGTAGTGCACTACTCTGAACAACACAGCTGGCTCTGCGTCTGACATTACACCTCATTCCCTAGTAGTGCACTACTCTGAACAACACAGCTGGCTCTGCGTCTGACATTACACCTCATTCCCTAGTAGTGCACTACTCTGAACAACACAGCTGGCTCTGCGTCTGACATTACACCTCATTCCCTAGTAGTGCACTACTCTGAACAACACAGCTGGCTCTACGTCTGACATTACACCTCATTCCCTAGTAGTGCACTACTCTGAACAACACAGCTGGCTCTGCGTCTGACATTACACCGCATTCCCTAGTAGTGCACTACTCTGAACAACACAGCTGGCTCTGCGTCTGACATTACACCTCATTCCCTAGTAGTGCACTACTCTGAACAACACAGCTGGCTCTGCGTCTGACATTACACCTCATTCCCTAGTAGTGCACTACTCTGAACAACACAGCTGGCTCTGCGTCTGACATTACACCTCATTCCCTAGTAGTGCACTACTCTGAACAACACAGCTGGCTCTACGTCTGACATTACACCTCATTCCCTAGTAGTGCACTACTCTGAACAACACAGCTGGCTCTACGTCTGACATTACACCTCATTCCCTAGTAGTGCACTACTCTGAACAACACAGCTGGCTCTGCGTCTGACATTACACCTCATTCCCTAGTAGTGCACTACTCTGAACAACACAGCTGGCTCTGCGTCTGACATTACACCTCATTCCCTAGTAGTGCACTACTCTGAACAACACAGCTGGCTCTGCGTCTGACATTACACCTCATTCCCTAGTAGTGCACTACTCTGAACAACACAGCTGGCTCTGCGTCTGACATTACACCTCATTCCCTAGTAGTGCACTACTCTGAACAACACAGCTATCTCTGCGTCTGACATTACACCTCATTCCCTAGTAGCGCACTACTTTTGTCCAGAGCCAAGGTTGGTTACCTTGTTGCCTGTGTCGATGGCGTCGTATTTGCACTCTGCGAATATTTTGATGAGATCAAGGAACTCCTCGTAGATGCTGAAGACCATGTTTCCCAGGGCGCTGCCTCGGACCCCCTGGATGTCCACCTTCTCCAGCTTTAGCAGCTCCACTGACACCGCATACACCTCCTACCAGACACAGGTTAGCCCAGAGTGAGTGAGTGAGTGAGTGAGTGAGTGAGTGAGTGAGTGAGTGAGTGAGTGAGTGAGTGAGTGAGTGAGTGAGTGAGTGAGTGAGTGAGTGAGTGAGTGAGTGAGTGAGTGAGTGAGTGAGTGAGTGTGTGAGTGAGTGTGTGTGTGTGTGTGTGTACCTCTATGGTCTGTAGACGCTGCAGGAAGGCATCCATCCTGGTAAACACCAGGTGTGAAGGGAAATCCCAGTTCTTTGAGTTTCCATTCTAGAAGACACAAATGTACCGAGATAGTTGACTCTAGTCATAGAGTTGTAACACTTGAAGGTTTGATGAAATGTTGCCTTGAGTGTTGTAAAATAGGTGAGAGTGTAAGAATGTATACTGACTTTGAAGTATTTGTCCATGTCGACTTTGCACTGGTTGTAAGTCTCTCTGAGGGTCACCAAGGTGACAATGCTCATCCTGATGTTTCCCAGAATCTCGTCGATCTCCCCCACAAGGCCCTTCATCACCTCCTCTGGACCCAGGAAGTTCCTTGTCTGCAGCACACAGGAGGACAGTCTCCAAAATATGAATGTATGTAGCCGTTTCTTTACTAGGTGAAATGTGTTTTTGTAGTAGGGGCTAGGTCTGAGAAGTGTCATGGGGAGGGGGCTAGGGGGTAAGTATATTCTGATTGGAGTTATTAAAAAGACATTGAAAAGACATGCACTTTGAAAAAACATCCCTGACAATTACCATATCAATGAAGAGGTTGCAGATTTCTTGGAGGATGACAATGATCCTAGCAGGGTGGCTGTAGTGCTCAGAGTTAGCCCAGGTTAGACATACTGTGTGCATCACAGCTCCCACGTAGGTTGGCAGCTGCAAATAGGACAGAGGGAAAAGCTGTAAAGTGAAGGTTGAAAGATAATTATCTGAATTAATAGGATGGACACATGAAGCTGTTTTCACCTGTGAGTACTCCAATTGTTCAATCTCATCAAGTATCTTCTGCAGTGGCTTCAGATAAAGCACAATATCCCGTGCTTCCGTCCGACCTACAGTGGAGGAGGGTGGCATAACATAAAATGCATGCAGGTCCACGACCATTTGTGTTCAAAGAGAGAAATCTGAGTTAGTGAAAACGTTGTTTAACCTTCATTGACATCCCTGTAGATACTCTTCAGTGCTGGCCAGTAGGTACTTGATGCTTTTTCAACAATTTCTGCCATCTTGCACACTTTTGGATCCATCAACTTCAGAAAAAAGAAAGGACCATGACCAATTGACCTATCGGTATTCACACTCCTGATACCTGCAGCGCAGCTCGAGTTAGGGTTAGATTCAATCAGATTTACATCCACATAGCGTTGTTTTGGCAGTGTCGGAACTGCATTAGAACTGTCAAATCCACAAGCGGCTTGTTGCGTTACCTTATCACGGACACTGCCATTTGGATGCAACTAAACCACAGACTTTAATCCGATAAAGCCCACGCAGCCGTGTTAGAAGTTCATGCAGCTAGGTTACGAATTCAAACGCTCAAATTAGACTGATTGCCATAAATACTCCATCCAAATTAACATGAAAACATGCATTAGCCTAACATCAATGGTTTGACATTGGAGAGTCATTATTGCTAACATCGATAGAGCCTACGATTTCTACGAGCACCGTTTAGAAGTTGTAACGCAGTAGGTATAATAAGGAAGGGAGTCGTTTGTGAGACACGGGAGCAGCAACTCATCAATATGTCAGCTCATACCTAGCCCAGAATGTACTCTTAAGAAGCCAAATGTATTTTCTTTAATTTAACCCTTATTTTACCAGGTAAGTTGACTGAGAATACATTCTCATTTACAGCAACAACCTGGGGAATAGTTACAGGGGAGATGAATGAGCCAATTGTAAGCTTAGGATGGTTAGATGACTGTGATGGTATGACAGCCAGATTGTGAATTTAGCCAGGACACCAGGGTTAACATCCCTACTCTTACAATAAGTGCCATGGGATCTTTAATAACCACAGACAGTCAGGACACCTGTTCAACAACCCATCCAAAATACAGCACACTACACAGGGAAATGGCATATTTTTTTTTAGACCAGAGAAAAGAGTGCCTCCTACTGGCCCTCCAACAGCTTAGCTTCAGAAGCAAGTCAGCAGTGCGATGCAGGATGGTAAGTTACCATTACTCCTTAAGGTCCAAGGACAAGAGAACGACTGATAATCAGCCGGGCCGATATTGGCCTTTTCTAGTCTATCGGCCTTTCTCTATCGGCTATGCCGATAGTCCCTCTACATAGCAAAATTGTTGCTATGCCAGCTGCCACTCACCACATGCACAATGCAGAGGAATGTCTAGCTGGAAAAATCTGCAGCAGCAAGCTAGATCATTATCCAACAGAAAGGTGCAGTATTGAGAACTGGATGAATTGACACAGTGACCAAAATCGACCAGCCGCAATCGTATCTGTAAATTGACAATTGATAGTCGGATTAGATGATTGTCATAATAGGGAAAGAATAAAGTGTTTTAAAATGCCTAAATAAAGGTTGTCAATAGGGTTAGCTACCTAAGAATCTTCCTACATGTTTATGGACCAAGAACGCTGTAGATCAGTGTGCATGTGTGTGTTCTCACTTCTCAAACTATGGGCAGATTTCAGTCATTCAGACAGAACGTGCATCATTGTTTTATCTTTTTTCCTACTGTCGCTCTCCTTGTTAAATATTATTCACATTTGTGGCATTACGCCATTGAGCTAGTTCTCATAGTAGCAGTAAACAGCAGCAAGTGATATGAGAAGCAAGTATATGAGCGATGGGGAGATGTGAAAGGGAGCGGAGATACAGCCTTGCTCTATCCAATCGTAGCAGTAGGATCAAGTTACAACCCGCCCATTTCTTGACAGCTGAACTAGCCAATTTAATTGTTTCTAATTTCGAGAGTCCCGCCCTGTTCAGCCGCCCACTATCGCTGTCCTTCCATTGAAAGTGAATGACACCACCGAAACATCTGCTATGTAGTGATGGGGAGTCGACTCCAAAATAATAAATTCTTCAACTCCTTGCCCGCCGACTCCCGGTGTCAACTTCCATTTGTGGGTGTCAAGCTTCGATTCCGCCTCATAAGATTCAGTATTTCTGCAACGGAGGAAACTATTTGCCATTGTCTACACCCGAGAACAAACTATTGCATCTTTACCAGCAAAGGGAGGAAGAGAGAGGGGAAGGGTACAGCCATAGGTAGGCATGACAACCACCAGGCAGACAGTCAAAACTGTACATCGGTAATCAAAAGATGTATTGGCTTTCGCAATGCTGTAGCCTATCGCAATGTCGAACGATCGCAATGTCTCACACAAGTTCACTAAAGTAGGGGCTATCAATGAGTAGGCTGAGCTATTCTACACGCAACAGACCGAACACCAAACACACACTGGCATTTTTCATAGCAAAAAGAAAGAGCAGGGGAGCCAGCGAGGGAGGGGATCGGTGCAGGTAGACAGTCGGAACCGTGCGCATAGGCTATATCTTGGTAATTTGTATCTCTCGCAACGTCTTGTCTTGCAATGCCTCGTAAATTGACTAAAAGTATATACTAGGCTATGAATGAGTATGGCTAAGCTATTATTCATAGTGCCAGCGAATTGAAGTTGAACGTCGCATCAGTTTAATTATGCCTAAATGTGCCATAAAAAGTATTTTTCCTAAAGCTTATTTACTGAAACCCTGGCTGGCTGTTGATGTCCTAGGTCAGGGTTCTCCAACCTTGTTCCTGGAGAGCTACCTTCCTGTAGGTTTTCAGAAGCTCAAGTCAGCAGGATGTGGGCATTGTTATTAGGAAGGACGTCTACTATGGATCGCTAAAATAATGATTATGATCACACCATCAATTTACAGTGGCAAGAAAAAGTATGTGAACCCTTTGGAATTACCTGGATTTCTGCATAAATTGGTCATAAAATTGTATCTAGTCTTCATCTAAGTCACAACAATAGACAAACACAGTGTGCTTAAACTATTAACACACAAGCAATTATACGTTTTCATGTCTTTATTGAACACACAGTGTAAACATTCAACCAGCGTCTCTAGTAATACCCGTCTGAATAGGGCTATAACATGGCAAAGAATAGGCTTATCAGCGTAGAGTGCAACGTCTGCACTGGGATCCTGCGCACAGCAGAAATATCTCGGAACTATTCTAGTTCCTAGACATCACCTTCTAAATTCAAACAAAATAGACATTTTATAGGCTAAGTTGATGAGCAAGTGGGCGGCATCATGCTCATGTCAATCCTCTAGAACGCAGATGTAGTCTACCTAGTAGGACTCTGCAATAATGAGGTGATGTGTACGCATCTGTTTTTACTCCAACCATAGGAGTTGGAGTCGAGCAAGAGTCGACTCCTTCAACTACGACCACAGGAGTCGGAGTCAAGCAAGAGTGGACTCCTTTTACTCCAACCACAGGAGTCGGAGTCATCTCCACGAATCCTAGAGTTGTGCACCATTACTGCTATGCAGCTGTCAGCCAACGCTGGTTAACACTGGTTATTACTGGCTATCCAGACTCCTTTCTCCAGCGAAATGCTACGCCACACCCACGGACGTTAGTTTCTTCTCCGCAATGAGTCTAGATCTGAGTACCTACCCAACCCTTCACCGAATGCGAGCACATTCGGGGCCGTCTGATCGGTACAGAAAACGATGGGTTGGGCCAGAGCCAGAACACACGTGGGTAAAGCGGCGGTTTGAAAATGTGTCATTGGCTTTGATACTCTGATCTGTTAGAGACAATACAATCGCTTATGACAATACAAACGCCCCTTGTCACCACAAACAACTTCAATGATGGCAGTCTCAGACTAAAGTATGTAGAGAATGTCAGATCAGGGGAATAATTTAGTGTGAGTCATCAGGCTAGATTAGTGCTTGATCTGATTGAATCCTGACCTGCTAATGCAGGTCCCCTTTCGCTGTCGATTCAACACCACCTATTGTTGGCCTAACCCAATCAGGACCATGGACAGCTCCTAGCACTGACAGCGCACAAAGACACACGTTTCAAACAACAATATCATCTTTCATACTGTAAAATAGGGTACCTGTGCATAAATACACTCCAGGTTCATGAGTCTGTTGTTCCAGAAATCAAACTCCACTCTGGGCAGTGGGTTCAGTCCATCCAGGATTGGCTGGGCAGAGTCTTTACTAAGAACCTCTGTCACCTGGTGAGTCCAGTCGATTATCACCGTCTCAAAGGCATGCATCAACTTACTGTCAATGGAGCAAGAGAGCCTGCATTGGGGGAAAGTAGACAATGCACTGTTTATTTTCAACAGTAAATGTATTATGCGATTTGAGTCTTTAGGGGAGGTGACAGTTTAATACCGGTAGGTGTATTCTGAATCTTCAAGAGCATCTGCGTTTGCTGGTAATGGCAGGAATGTTCTGCCTTTGATTTGACCTCCAACGACGAACACTTCATTCTTCAGTTTGTGTGCATGGCGAGACACATCATCTGAAACCACCCTGGGCCAGCATCTGGTGTTGTCTTTGTTGGTGTGTAGAGGGTAAGCAATCTAGAGAAACACTTGTTAAATTTATGAGCGACCGTTTAATTTATCAATAGCTACAACCAGTGCGACTTGGGTAGGAGCTCACTGCAGCCGAGTACCAGCACCTCAAATGTTCTAGCTACTGCTTGAGCTCCTATTCCTCTTGTAGCTAGAATATTAGCTCAAAAATATTGTGGCGCTCCTGCACCTACAGTGGAAGTCGGAAGTTTACATACCTTAGCCAAATACACTTATACTCAGTTTTTACATACACTCAGAAGTTTACATACACTCAATTAGTATTTGGTAGCATTGCCTTTTTTTTAAATTACGTTTCGGGTAGCCTTCCACAAGCTTCCCACAATAAATTGGGCGAATTTTGTCCCATTCCTCCTGACAGAGCTGGTGTAACTGAGTCATGTTTTTTAGGCCTCCTTGCTCACACACACTTTTTCAGTTCTGCCCACAAATTTTCTATAGGATTGAGGTCAGGGCTTTGTCCTTAAGCCATGGTGTTTATACTTGCGTACTATTGCTTGTACAGATGAACATGGTACCTTCAGGTGTTTGGAAATTGCTCCCAAGGATGAACCAGACTTGTGGAGGTCTACAATTTTTTTAATGAGGTCTTGGCTGATTTCTTTTGATTTTCCCATGATGTCAAGCAAAGAGGCAGTGAGTTTTTAAAATGTTTTTTTTTTTTACCTTTATTTAACTAGGCAAGTCAGTTAAGAACAAATTATTATTTGCAATAACAGCCTAGGAACAGTTAACTGCCTTGTTCAGGGGCAGAACGACAGATTTTACCTTGTCAGCTCAGGGATTTGATCTTGCAACCATTTTTGTTACTAGTCCAACGCTCTAACCACTAGCTTGAAGGTAGGCCTTGAAATACATCCACAGGTACATCAGAAGCTTCTAAAGCCATGACATCATTTTCTGGAATTTTCAAAGCTGTTTAAAGGCACAGTCAATTTACTTCTGACCCACTGGGATTGTGATACAGTGAATAATACATTTAATAATCTGTAAACAATTGTTGGAAAAATGACTTGTGTCATGCACAAAGTAGATGTCCTAACCGACTTGCCAAAACTATAGTTTGTTAACAAGAAATTTGTGGAGTGGTTGAAAAACGAGTTTTAATGACTCCAACCTAAGTGTATGTAAACTTCCGACTTCAACTGTACCGTTAAATATAAACCGCCACATACACTTGAAACAAATAGCCAAACCGAAAACTGCAGACAAAAATGCTTTCTGCTACTAAAATCAGTGAAATGTAGGCTAAACTGAGAACAGAGTGAAGAGCAGAAATCTCAACTAACAAGCAAGTCGCAGAAATGAAGAACGCAAAGGGGGGGAGAATTCTGTCAGGGGGGAGTTTTTCGGCACAACACCGGCACCTATTTCAGTCCAAGTCAAGCATTGGCTTGTGGACTAGTTGACATTGCGCTAGCTAGGCGGCCTGGCCTAACATTACTCACCCCCTCAATTGCGCCGATTGTAGCGTCCACTGGAGAATTCGCGACATCTCCAATAAATACATTCTTTATATTGTCTTTTGTAATAACTTCTTTATCCTTCTTGATAAAATATACAGCTTTGTTTTTAATTGTTTGCGGAAACTCAAGGCTGCAAACAAGTTGGGATGCTGCATTTAGAGAAATAACAAGGCTATTGACGTCGGATTTTTCAATGAAGTTTCCGATCAAAGTTCTGGTTTCCTCCCCAGCAATAAACTTCTGCCATTTGTCCGGTTTCAACTTTAGCGCCTTTAAAGTCACGTTCTGTAAAAACACTATCCTCTGATCTTCTCCCTCCATGTTATCATACAGTTTGACAGCCACCGTCAGCTATTTCTTAATGTTCTGTGTACGTTAATCTTACCAGCTAATGTTAGCTACCAAGCTAAACTTCAACTGACAAAACGTTGGAAATCAAATGTGAAATACGTTCCTCGCGCTCAGAATGTTTACCCATTCCTAACGGTTTTTGTTTGGACTGTCAATCAGCGCTAAAGGCTCGAGCTACTGAATGTGGACCCTATCATTCCTGTGCCCATGGGTGGATCTCTATGGCGGTCTCCAGTTCTGTCTTGTGTGGTTAAATCCAATGGCAAAATATTTAAAGTTGTGTGTTAACTTCACCTATCAAGTCAAATATTAAACAAAGACAGCAAATATGAGACTTGAGATTTGTTAACCAGATCTCAGATTATCTGAAATCAAATAAACAAACATATGATGGCATAAAGAGGCACAAACCTTTATGATACAAAACAACTTCACAAGTAATTATGTTTTATTGATAAATAAACAAATAATTCAAGCTTGATTTACATTTCATAAACAGTGCATTGTGAACAAAAATTGCTGATTAATTTATCTGCCAATGAAAAACACAGCCCTCCAAAGGGGTCAGTGATGACAGAAATGCATATTATAAGACAACACATTTGTAACAGACATCATACAACTGTATAACACTGTAAAAGGTCTTTAAAAAATTATCCCCTGCAAACTTACTGCTGCTTCTGCAAAAGTACTTGTAACAATATCAGAATAAGAGACGGAATATTTCAACCTGAGTAGTGATATTACGATCCTTTGTTTCCCTCTCCCCTTTATTTATTTCTCCCCTCCCTCCTTAATACCTCTTCCACGTGACTGTGCAGTTGTAGTAACAGAGGTATCAAAACAAGAAACTAAATTAAGAGTAGAACTAACACAGTGATGGCATAACAAGGCTTTTGGCCGAGACAGTATTTTTTTAAACTATTGTGCCGACTCAGCTCCCATATCTCACCCCCGGATCACTGACACAGGCCAATGACCTGGAAATATTTAACAAAACAACAAAGTATCATCTCGACCCGTAAGGGGAGAAAGAGAGAGAGCGAGAGAGGAAACAGTGGTGGTTTGTTATGGGAACCATTCAGAAAGAGATTATGTTCTGTAGTAATGACAGCACTATGAGAAGAGGTTTATGTAAAAAGAGGTTAAATGGCACCTTTCTCTGTTCATTTTATATCAAAGCAAAATATTGCATGATGTAACTTCCTGTAGAGGGCGCTGAAGGAGGTCCAATCCTCTCGGCATCCTGATCTCCATCCTAAACCCGTGCCCCTTCAAAATCCTTCCCTCCAGTGTTTGTGAATATGAAGAAAGCAACATGTAATCAATATGATGACAACTTCCACCTTTCAGATTGTGGGGATATTCTGCTTTCTTATGTACATAATTCCATAGGTCCTTTAGTTCAGGTCCATAGACACTGAGCTATAGAGTAGAGTGAGGCCTGCTTCTCCTGCTGAAGTGCTGGAGCCTGGGTCTTTCCTACAGGCTAGTCAGAGCCGACACCTTCTTCTTCCGGGCTGCCACCATCTCATAGAAGGGGTCCCTGCTGATGGCTTTTCTACAGGGAAGAGGGGGGAGAGCAATATTGATTTTACATTTGGCTCGGGACTAGAGCAGGATCGTACATATCAAGAACAGGACAGGATGGAAGTAAGAGAAGGGTTGTGTCCCAAAAATCTCACCTTTCTCCCAAAGTGTGCACTTGTTCACTTTCCTTCATGGATATGAAAGGAAATTACTGCTATAAGTCCCCCTAGCCCATGTCTACACCAATCCAATACTTTTAAATTTGTGCGGAGTAGTGAATGTGTGTACACTTCAGAAAGAAGGAGAGGTTATTGGGACAGCCAAGATCTCACTTGATGCTGGTGATCCATTCTTCCTTCTCCTCGGCTGTGGGGGCGGAGATTCGATAGAAGGTGTGGTTGCCCTCGACAACGCGTCCGTCCGCCTCGGTCTTACACGCCTTGATCACCTGATCCCTGTGGTCCGGGATGAACAGCTCAAAACAGTTCTGAGAGAGAGCGAGAAGAAGGGGGGGGGGGGGGGGGGGGGGGGAGAAGTGTGACAGAGGCTTCTAAAAGGAAACAGGGAGAATGGCAGGAGAACGAGCACAGGAAAAGAGGGGGAGAGAGAGTAACTTACTGGTTTCTTAGAGTCGTCCACCTCTCTAATACTAAGATTCTCCAGAGGGATGATACCCCTAGGCTCCTTATCCTGGAGGGAGAGAAGGTTATAGCTCATAATTGATACAATGAAAGCAATGGAGAAAAAGCATGACAGAAAAAGAGAGAAATAGAAAGAGAGCAACTCACAGTAGTGTACTCAAAGTAGTACAGGCAGTTGTCTGTGAGGATGAACCATCGTCTCTTCCACGTCTTCACACGCCCTCCTGGGGGGGTTAAATGTCAGAGTTCAATCAGGATTCATAGAAGCTAAATGCAAAGATTAAAGTTGCCCCTAGGCACTCCAGACAGACAGCAGCACAGACATCAGCCAGTACCAGGCAGGAGCCTATGGGCGTGTTCCAGGTCATCTTTAATGCAGTCATGCTTCTCAGAAGGCACATCATGACGACAACAAAGTCGACCATGAACACAATGCATTAGATGACATGTTGATTGGATGGTAGGGTTACATTTAATGGTTGTTTGCGTTTAGAGGTTGATAACATTAGACCTCACAGCATGAGTAACACAGAGCAGATAAATCACATCTTGCCAACAATTAAACACCATTTCATTCTTTATAATCAAATCATAGTTAACAGTAGATTTTAATTGGACAGAGCGGTGGGTAGTAGGGAAGCAGCAACCTGAAGCAAAGCACATACAGGCTGGGGAGGGTAATGTTTCCAATCCAGACATATATATTACATACCTCCTGGAGACCAAAATCACCCAAACAAAACAAATGAAGAAAAAGACAAAATAAACTACATTAAGCCATTAATATTTCTACTAATTTTTACCATAATTAGGGACTGATTTAGACCTGGGATACCAGGTGTGTGCAATTAATTATCAGGTAGGACCAGCAGGCTCCGGACCTCGTAGGGTAAGAGTTGAGTACCCCTGCTTTACATGTTGCATTATATCTTTGTTCAATATATGTATGACTGAGAAGACCAAACTGGAGAGTGTAGGTCTGCATCTGTCCACCAGAGAGGAGTAGCAACATCAATAAAACTGACTGTCCTGTTCTCCACTTACTGTAAACTGCAAAGTTGACACTCACCTAGTTTGAGTAGCCAGCCCTCCCGGTCGGGGTTGAAGAAAGTGTGTGTGAGGTCGTTCCCATCATCCTCTGGGATCTTAAAGGGTTCGTTCTTTATACTCTCATACAGGTTCTACAAAGAGAGAAAGGAATGGAAAGAAAGAGCGAGAGGACGAGAAAGAGCTCATTAGACGTTTGATGCAAACACAGAATGGGGGTATACTACAATTGAAGCTAGATCTACTCAGGGTTTTCTAAAGTTAACCAACTTCAGTTAGCTTCACATTTCAGCTCAGGCTTTATCCGTACTACGACTTTGGATATTGATTGTCCACCTGCCGCTAACTCTAGCAGGCTTGTAACTGTGCATGCATGTCACAAGAGGCTAGTCGAAAGCCAAACTCTTCATTGAGACAATGCTGAACCATCAATCCATGGGCGAGTCAATGTCACATTTGTGCCGAAATCAAAATGAAAGAAAAGTTATCTAGCAAATTCAGCAGTCTAGTGTGATATAGGCTTGTTGAAGAGCAGTCTTTTATTACGTATCGTTAATGCTGTCTTTGGTGTGCTTATCATGAGCACCATTTATGAAATAAAAGTATTAAAAATAGATTCTCCAGTACTTTTGTATACTTTTTAGCCAGTAGTTCTGTAAGTAACACCAAAAGTTGTCTCTGAAAATGCGAGGGGCTGAAGCTCATTGGCTAGAACTCGAATTGCTAGGGGGCCAGCCAACGTGTGGGGAAATGCAGGGAAAATGGCACAGCACAGCTTCAAGAAAATAGTCGCTTTCAAACTAGGGATTTCGTGGCTAATTGAGGTAAAACAGTAATTCTGCTAATAGATGATGCATGGATGAACCACACAGACACATCCAGACAAAAGCGGGAAGCTTAAAAAAAAATTAAAAAAATAAATCTTAGTCGCTAACCCGCCCGGGAGCAGGTTAGTTCTGAAGGATTCGTTGCCATAGAAATTGACCTGGCTAAAAGGTGAGCGACTTTCATGGTACCATTTATCCAGAGTTGAACTCAGAACTGACCAAAGTTAACTTGCTAACTCCTCACACCACGTACATAGTATAGGGCTCAGGTCCTCAGCCAATCCTAGTATACTGTGGATAGAGGGAGGAAGAGACAGGTATAGAAAAATGAAAAGGGAGGGGAATAGAGAGAGCTTGGTAGAAAAACAGAGGGATGAAGAGAGTGATGGGAGAGATACCCTGAGTAGGTCCTCTGGTAAGTCTCCGCCATCGTTGATTCCTCTGTTCATGGCGCTGAATCTCTGGTGGGAGGGTTTGTCCTTCACATTGGGGTTATGGAGACTGGTGTTCAGCATGATCACAGCAAACGACAACACATAACACGTATCTGGAACACAGAGATGGACTGGAAGGTTAGTGTGTGTGTGTGTGTGTGAACGTGCTTGCGTACGTGTGTGCATGCAAGTGTGTGTGTGTGCGGTGGCCTTTCTATACCGCTGTGCTGGAAGACGCCAGGGT
The DNA here is from genome assembly GCF_016432855.1 of Salvelinus namaycush. NCBI lineage: Eukaryota > Metazoa > Chordata > Actinopteri > Salmoniformes > Salmonidae > Salvelinus > Salvelinus namaycush. The sequence continues at coordinate 7,549,318 of NC_052341.1, read as the reverse complement.
TACAGTGACAGTATCTCTGGGCAAACGCCTCCATCATGCGATCGATCTTCTGGGCTTCACCTGGCAACCGGAAACTCCACAGGAACTGCCTGGGGGAGAGGACATGCAAACATAAGAGTGTGGTGTGTGTGTGTGTGTGTGTGTGTGGTGAGCATGTGTGTATGTGTGTTACCTGAGGGCCTGGACCAGGTTAAGGTCAGTAAACTCATGCAGCTCCACAAAGGCTTGTAGAACCTCAAGATTGAAATCCTCTCTACAGAAACACATAAACAGTATTCAGGTGTATGGTCATAAAAGAGAATAGATCAGCGTTGCATTCAGTAGGGAATACTGTAGCTAAATGTTTTGAGACCGAAAAGTAGTGTTTCTTATTGGACAAGTTCAATGTGCTTTCTTCATGTTTCATTCCATATCCGAATGTTTCTTGCCAACTGAACAGGACCTAGGTAAATTTAGGAGATTTATCAGAGAAAAGCTATGAAACCAGAAACATACCCAAATATAATCTAATAGATTAAATCTATAATCTCCTAATCCTTGCCTCCTCTCTGTGGCCAGCACATGTGTGTGTCCAGAAAGAAATGGGCCAAATCAATATCACTGAGTTGAGGACCAGAGTTTCCCAAACTTGGTCCTGGAGCCTCTTCTTGGTGCCAGTTTTGGTTTTTACCCTAGCACTACACAGCTGTTTCTTGCTAAATATATTCTTAACTCTTCTTGAACTGCACTGTTGGTTAAGGGCTTGTAAGTAAGAATTTCACGGTAAGGTCTAGACTTGTTGTATTCAGCGCATGTGACAAGGTTATTTGTATCAAATCTAACAACTCATCATCAAGCTTTGATTATTTGAGTCAGCTGAGGGGGGGGGGGCCCAGGGGGGGCCCCAGGAACGAGTTTGGGAATCCCTGCATTAACCCACTTAATAGCTCATTCATCATCCTCTTTCGATGTCTCTCTCACACTCTCGCTCTCTTTTTGCTCTCACACGTTTCTCACCTCTCCCCTAGATAGTCTCCGATGGCGGTCTTGTTTAGCCCCTCCCCTTTATAGAGGAACTGGGCAATGTCATTGCTGGTGTTCTTCAGCAGACCGCTGTCAATCAAAAACCGGATCCCCTGATTGATGGTACACACAGCCAATCAGAACACAGAACCACAGCCAGAGCACCAAATCACAGGACAGAGTGGGTGATAGAGGCTGGTTTACGATTGGGCTTCACCTTCTCTGGGTCCATGTTGAACTTCTTGCACCCCATGGACACCTGCTTGTTTCTCTGCATGCTTTTCCTACAGACACAACAGTCATTAAGGTGGAACTGACAGTGTTTTAGCAACATGAAATCTTATTAAAATCTGTTCATTTACACCCCCTGGAAGAATGACACCTTTTTTTTACATTTTCTGACAAGCAAGTGCTTAATAATGGTCAGTTTCACATTTCCATAAAAAAATGTAATGTTCGGGAATGACATATAGCAAGGCATTTGTGAAAATTCTATAGCAATATAGAGTGGGAAAGCGGCCGTGGGTTGGACAATTAGCCACTGCAGGTAATAAAACCATCTGTCTCGTCCAGGACCGGAGTCTACGCAGACCGGTGAGCAATAGCCAATCAGAGCTACACTAGGCCTTTATGCAAACAAGCCATTTGTCATACGGTCCTGCCATCATTCACTTTGAACTGGACTGTGTGTTTACAGGCAGCAGCAAAAGCGCGACTTCAGAGCATTACAGCGCATTCGCCAAAAGCCACAAAATAAACAAATGGATTTCTGCAAATATGCACACTGAACAAAAATATAAAAACCCAACATGTAAAGTTTTGGTCCCACTTTAGCTGAAATAAAAGATCCCAGAAATGTTTCACACCCTCAAAAAGCTTATTTTTCAAAAAGGTTGTGCACAAATTTGTTTGCATCCCTGTTAGTGAGCATTTCTCCATTGCCAAGATAATCCAGCCACCTGACAGGTGTGGCATATAAAGAAGCTGATTAAACAGCATGATCATTACACAGGTGCACCTTGTGCTGGAACAATAAAAGGCCTCTCTAAAATGTGCAGTTTTGTCACAGATGTTAATTGTTTAGGGTGCGTGCAATTGGCATGATGCCTGCAGGAATGTCCACCAGAGCTGTTGCCAGGGAATTGAATGTTCATTTCTCTACCATAAACAGCCTCCAACATCTTTTTAGAGAATTTGGCAGTATGTCCAACCGGCCTCACAACGTGTAACCATGCCAGCCCAGGACCTACACATTTGGCTTCTTCACCTGCGGGATCACCTGTGAACAGCCTCCCAAACAGCTGATGAAACTGGAACAAGCTGTCGTACACGTCGATAAAGAGCATCCCAAACAAGCTCAATGGGTGACGTCCGGTGAGAATTCTTTGGTTATGCAAAGAACAGTTTCATGGGAGTAGACACCCACCTCCATCACCACGGTGTCTACACCCATGAAACTGTTCTTTTCAAAACCAAAGAATTTCTGTACAAACTGTCAGAAACGTCTCAGGGAAGCTCATATGCGTGCTCATCGTCCTCTCCATGGTCTTGATCTGACTGCAGCTCAATGTCGTAACTGACTTCAGTGTGCAAATGCTCACCGTCGATGGCCACTGGCACGCTGGAAAAGTCCAATCAAGCAAATGTATTTCTATAGCCCTTCTTACATCAGCTGATGTCACAAAGTGCTAAACAGAAACCCAGCCTAAAACCCAAAACAGAAAGCGATGCAGATTTACAAGCACAGTGGCTAGGAAAAACTCCCTAGAAAAGCAGGAACCTAGGAAGAAACCTAGAGAGGAACCATGCTCTGAGGGGTGGCCAGTCCTCTTCTGGCTGTGCCGGGTGAAGATTATAACAGTACATGGCCAAGATGTTCAAACGTTCATAGATGACCAGCAGGGTCAAATAATAATAATAATCACAGTGGTTGTAGAGGGTGCAACAGGTCAGTGTTAGTTGGCTTTTCATAGCCGATCAGAGTTCGAGACAGCAGGTACGATAGAGAGAGCTCTTCACTGATGAATCCCGGTTGCAACTGTACGAGGCAGATGGCAGACAGCGTGTACGGCGTCGTGTGGGCAAGCGGTTTGCTGATGTCTGAGATGGTGACGGTGGGGTTATGGTATGGGCAGGCATAAGCTACAGACAACGAATGCACAGAGATACCATGACGAGATCCTGAGGCTCATTAACGTGCCATTCATCTGCTGCCATTACCTCACGTCTCAGCATGATAATGCACAGCCCCATGTCACAAGGATCTGTACACAATTCCTTGAAGCTGAAAATGTCCCAGTTCTTCCATGGCCTGCATACACACCAGACGTCACCCATTGAGCTTGTTTGGGATGTTCTGTATCGACGTGTACAACAGCTTGTTCCAGTTCCCACCAATATCCAGTAACTTCACACAGCCGTTGAATCAATTCTATGCGAAGAAGATGTGTCGAGCTGCATGAGGCAAGTGGTGGTCACACCAGATACTAACTGGTTTTCTAATCCACACCCCTACAGTACCTTGTTTTTAAGGTATCTGTGACCAGTAGATGCAGATCTGTATTCCCAGACATCTATGGATTTCACATTAGGGCCTAATTTATTTATTTCAATTGACAGATTTTTCTTATATGAACTGTAACTAAGTAAAATCTTTGAAATTGTTGCATGTTGCACTTATATTTTTGTTCGGTGTAATATCACGGCAGTCCTCTTACATTTGGGAACTTTAGTCCTATTGATCAAACAACCATGTAAAAAGGTACGCTTTCTCTTCCTCACTTATGCCCATCAACAACTAATGCTAGAGGACATTAGAAAAACCCTCTCACATTTTCAGCTAGCTGCACTGATAAACGATGGGGAAGAGTAGCCTGCTCGTCCTTCTGCAGCTTGCCTGCCTATGCATGATTGTCCAAACCCACGTTTGAATGGGAACTTGCCTGCCCGCCTATTAATTTTGATCAATGCCAAGTACATTTGACTGACAACTAGCTAAGGGTGCGTTCATAGATTGCCTCTGCCTCCAGTGTGTCAGTGTGCTTGGAGTCATTCGTAAATTCAGAGCATTATCAGATTGAATATACAAACAGACAGAGCGTGTCGCTCTCCGAGCGTACACTGCTCGATTAACACTGGACACTGGCCGAGGAGTAGGGTTAATCTGAGCGTTCCTCACAACGGCAGTCAAGCACCCAAGCTAACTGGCTAAAGTTGGCTAGCTACTTCCAGACACAAACAAAACACTACTTCACTGACTATTTTACTCGCCCTAGTAGAGCTGCGTTCCAGACTATTTACCTTTTTTTGCCCAAATTTATTCACACCGGTCATATTCAGCTCGTGTTGCGCGTTCTTAAATTCCTCAGTTATTCTGCACTCTGGCACACTCAGACGAGGGTGCTCTGAAATTATTCAGAGTAGATAGCATCATTTGTTAATTCACTCTGCCTAACTGGTTGTTCAAGTTCAGTATTTTTTTGGAACTACCAAGAAATGTATTGTAAAATTATATTCATCATGGATTGAACTGCATCCATCTATTCTCCAACAATGCCTTACTGTACGTCATGTAATTTTGAGTCAAATATAACCTATTTTTAAAAACCCTTAAAGTTTAACAAACTGGGAATGTTATATTTTTGAGGGATATTATGACTATCTGCAAAGTAGTTAAAACGCTTTCAGTTCCTCTTGAAGTCAGTATAACGCATGCATAGAGCCTTCGAAAACAATTCAAATGGCCTTTATAGTGCTGAGCGATTAACAGAAATGTCGGTTATTTTTAGTTTTTTAAACAACTAATTGACCGAAGTCGGTTCAATTATTAGAATTGCATTATTTTATTTTTTTATTGTGAACTCAATACGCCATAGTTTCTCTAGAGTAATTCTCATGTCCGAACTGTGAGATGTAGTTTCCAACAGGCCAATGTTCTACATAATTATCACTTTTTGTGCACTAAACTAACTACAATGATCATACTCCATTGTGCTGTTACTTGTCTGGTCTGGGTTTCTTTTACGCCTGCTAGGTAAGAAATCATGAGCAGGCACTACAATCATGGGCCTTTAATGAATTGTTTTATTATGGGTTGTTAAAGCATTCAACCCACATAACGCATTTAATGTTTTAAAAAATTATCGAAACCAAAATAGAAATTCATGATTATTTATTAATAATCACACCAAACCGACTTCAAAAAGAACTGAATCGCTCAGCACTAGGCATTTAGAACAGTGTAACGCCTTTGTAAACTGTTTTTTTTTTTTTTTACTTTGTAAACCATTCATAAAGCTTTTATACACACTTTAGATAATGTTTTGAACACTAAGGACACCTTCCTAATATTGCCCCCTTATGTCCTCAATTCATTGGGGCATGGACTCTACAAGGTGTCAAAAGCGTTCCACAGGGATGCTGGCCCATGTTGATTCCAATGCTTCCCATAGTTGTAAAGAGTTGGCTGGATGTCCTTTGGGTGGTGGACCATTCCATCACTGTTGAGCGTGAAAAACCCAGCAGTGTTGCAGTTCTAAAACACACACAAACCGGTGCACCTGGCACCTACTGCCATACCCCGTTCAAAAGGCACTTCAATCTTTTGTCTTGCCCATTCACCCTCTGAATGGCGCACACACAATCCATGTCTTAATTGTCTCAAGGCTTTAAAAAATATATATATATTTAACCTGTCTCCTCCCCTTAATCTACACTGATTGAAGTGGATTTAACAAGTGACATCAATAAGGAATCATAGACTGACCAAGTGAAAGCTATGTCATGGAAAGAGTAAGTGTTCCTAATGTTTCGTACACTGTGTCTATGCCCTATAAAATGTAGAAAGGGTATATCTATAAAGGTGTATAAAATCTTTATGAATGGTTTACAAAGGCTTTTTAGTGTCTTTAGAGCTCATAATATATAGTTATATTATGCTCTCTAAAGACGTCATACATGCAATGAACAGCCCCATTAACCCATTTAAGTGTCTGTAGCCTTGGGGCGACCCCTGTCCCAGACCCATCAGTGTCTTCAATGAGAGACGCACACACGATCACTGACATCATCACCAATACCATGGGTCAGTGGGTGGGGAGGTTGGGGACACTTCACTAAGGATGATTCTACTCCCCTCCCCCATCACCACACAAAGTACATACAGTACATTGCTCAGTAGAGTTGCACACAATCAAATACTAAGGCAATAACAGGACATGGAAACACACACCTCTCGTCGGTAATGCCTAGGTTGTCAATTTCATTTGTCACCTCTGCTATCTCATCCTTCAGCCTCTAGATGGAGGGAGTGAGAGAGAGAACGAGGATGAGTGTATGGTACAGTTAGATCTATTTGATCTATCAGTCACTTAATCACACACGAGAAATCTGACCCTCCCTCAATCTCACAGAGCAGCTTTGATCCAGCTTCAGATAATACTAATACCCAAGGCACTAAAAGGGAGGGAGGGAGGAATAAAGGTGAGAGAGGGTGTAATTGGTGTATTTCACAAACTGGGAAATATCTGCTTCTGAACAAGAGGTTTCCAGCGTTCTGACAGGAGACATACAGGTACTGTATGTGTTGTGTAAGAGATGTTACGTTTAGGCAGTCCTATGGGTTGTGTGCAGAGTGGGTGAATCTTCTATAGATGGTCCCCCACAGGTGCACCTTCTGCTAGCTGGGGTCAAACCAGACCAACCCTCCCTCCTCCAGCCCTCCCTCCCGCCACCCTCTCTTCACCTGACCCAGATCTACAATCCCCTGCTTTCTATGCCCTTGACACCAGTTTAACATTTTCTCTGTCATATGCACTCTCGCTCTCCCTTTCACACAGTCCCGTTCAGGGTCAGGTTAGGAGGGGGCAGGTCAAAATCTAAGCCCCTGATTGGCTAATCTGAGCCGCTAAGATCAAAGACAGAAACAGAGAGATGAAACAAAGGGGGGAGGCAGTCAAACCCACTAATGAACTCAATCTATTTACACAGCAGCACTGGGCAGAGGGAGATGTGTGTATTGGGGGTTGGTAGTGTGGCTTGTTTCTCATACATACTCTCCTAATCCTCAAAGCCGAGGTACGTGCAGAGAGCAGCACACACTCTCGCATTCAGATCCAGACATGTGCGTATGAACGTACTTACTTTAACGCTCAACACAGGAGATGAGAAGCAGGTACAGGGAGTGAACCATTTAATATAGACGGACATGCAACGGAACAAGAAAAGCGTCTGGACATAAACACGACAAACAATGCAACTAGGGAACAACAGAGGAGCAGACATATATGCAGGGACAAATCAACAAAGTGAGGGAGTCCAGGTGAGTCCAATGAGCGCAGCTGCGCGTAATGATGGTAACAAACGTGTATGAGGGGTACTCTGGCGCCCTCGAACTGGAGCAGGTGTGACATACTTACATATGCCCTCCCAGGCCCACCAATGGCTGCGCCCCTGACCAGCCATGTGAAATCCATAGATTAGGGCCTAATAAATGCATTTCAATTGACTCATTTCCTTATATGTACTGTAGTATTTGTCTGTAATTAAGCCCCTTTGTGGGGGAAAACGCCTTCTGATTGGCTGGGCCCGGCTCCCTGGTGGGTCAGCCTAGCTCCTAAGTGGTTGGGTCTATGCCCTCCCAGGCACACCCATGGCTGCGCCCCTGCCCAGTCATGTGAAATCCAAATATTTGGAAATTATTTAAATTGATTGATTTCCTTATATGAACTGTAACTCAGCAAAATCTTTGAAATTGTTGCCTGTTGCGTTTATATTTTTGTTCAGTGTGTGTGTAATTATATAACACACACACGTTCAAAAGTTTGGGGTCACTTAGAAATGTCCTTGTTTTTTTAAAGAAAAGCAAAAATTTTGTCCATTAAATATCAAACTTATCAGAAATACAGTGTAGACATTGTTAATGTTGTAAATTACTATTGTAGCTGGAAACGGCTGATTTTCTATGGAATATCTACATGGGCGTACAGAGGCCCATTATCAGCAACCATCATTCCTGTGTTCCAATGGCATGTTGCGTTAGCTAATCCAAGTTAGCTAACATAAAAATAAAAAACTGAAATACCTTACATAAGTATTCAGACCCTTTGCTATGAGACTTGAATTTGAGCTCAGGTGCATCCTGTTTCCATTGATCATCCTTGAGATGTTTCTACAACTTGATTGGAGTCCACCTGTGGTAAATTCAATTGATTGGACATGATTTGGAAAGGCACACACACCTGTTTATATAAGGTCCCACAGTTGACAGTGCATGTCAGAGCAAAAACCAAGCCATGAGGTTGAAGGAATTGTCTGTAGAGCGCCGAGACAGGATTGTGTCGAGGCACAGATCTGGGGAAGGGTACCAAAAAAAATGTCTGCAGCATTGAAGGTCTCCAAGAACACAGCGGCCTCCATTCTTAACCTTTCTAGGACACACGTTCCGCTAAAACATTTCTCCGCCATGGAGTCAACAGAAATACGAAATTACATCATAAATATTCCCTTACCTTTGATGATCTTCATCAGAACGCACTCCCAGGAATCTTAGTTGCACAATAAATTGTTGTTTTGTTCGATAATGTCAATTATTTATGTCCAAGTAGCTACTTTTGCTAGCACGTTTAGTATACATGTCCATGCAGGTCCAGGCGAACGCGGACGAAAACTTCAAAAAGTTATATAACAGGTCGAATAAACTGGTCAAACTAAGTTGAGAATCAATCTTTAGGATGTTGTTATCATATATATCCAATAACGTTCCAACCGGAACATTCCTTTGTGTCTACAGAAGTACTGGAACGCAAGGCAATATCATTTGGAATGCGCGTGACCAAGAACTCTGCCAGACCACTTCCTGAAACGGTTCCCATCCGGTCCCACATCGCAGTAGAGGCTTCATTCGATGTTCTACAGACTGTTGACATCTAGTGGAAGGCGTAGGAAGTGCAAACAAATCCATATCTTACTGGGATTTGAATAGGCAACCAGCCTCAGAATTTCCACTTCCTGTTTGGAAGTTTGCCTGCCATATGAGTTCTGTTGTTATACACAGACATAATTCAAACAGTTTTAGAATAAATATGCATATATTAGCATCTGGGACAGAGTAGGAGGCAGTTCACTCTGGGCACGCTATTCATCCAAAGTGAAAATGCTGCCCCCTATCCCTAAAAAGTTAAATGGAAGAAGTTTGGAACCACCAAGACTCTTCCTAGAGCTGGCCGTCCGGCCAAACTGAGCAATCGGGGGAGAAGGGCCTTGGTCAGGGAGGTGACCAAGAACCCGATGGTCACTCTGCCAGAGCTCTAGAGTTCCTCTGTGGAGATGGGAGAATCTTCCAGAAGGACAACCATCTCCGCAGGACTCCACCAATCAGGCCTTTATGGTAGTGGCCAGACGGAAGACAATCCTCAGTAAAAAAAAAAGCACATGACAGCCCGCTTGAAGTTTGACAAAAGACACCTTTCAGGCCATGAGAAACAAGATTCTCTGGTCTGATTAAACCAAGATAAAACTTTTTGGCTTGAATGCCAAGTGTCATGTCTGGAAGAAACCTGGCACCATCGCTATGGTGAAACAAGGTGGTGGCAACATCATGCTGTGGGGATGTTTTTCAGCAGCAAGGACTGGGAGTCTAGTCAGGATCGAGGGAAAGCTGAACGGAGCAAAGTACAGAGAGATCCTTGATGGAAACCTGCTCCAGAGCGCTCAGGACCTCAGACTGGGGGGGAAGGTTCACCTTCCAACAGGACAACGACCCAAGCACACAGCCAAGACAACGCAGCAGTGGCTTTGGTACAAGTCTCTGAATGTCCTTGAGTGACCCAGCCAGAGCCTGGAATTGAACATCTCTGGAGAGACCTGAAAATAGCTGTGCAGTAACACTCCCCATCCAATCTGACAGAGGTTGAGAGGATCTGCAGAGAAGAATGTGATACTCCCCAAATACAGGTATGCCAAGCTTGTAGCGTCATACCCAAGACGACCCAAGGCTGTAATCGCTGCCAAAGGTGCTTCAACAAAGTACTGAGTAAAGAGTCTGAATACTTCTGTAAATGTAATATTTCCATTTTTTTGATAAATTAGCTAAAATGTCTTAACCAGATTTTGATTTGTCATTATGGGGCATTGTGTGTAGATTGAGGGGAGAAAAAAAAGAATTTAATACATTTTAGAATAAGGCTGTAACGTTAAAAAATGTGGAAAAACTCAATGGGTCTGAAAACTTTCCAAATGCACTGTTGACACCTACTCATTCAAGTTTTTCATTATTTTTACTATTTTCCACATTGTAGAAAAATAGTTTAGACATCAAAACTATAAAATAACATATGGAAACATGTAGTAACCAAAAAGTGATTTATTTAACAAAATATATTTTATATTATAGATTCTTTAAAGTAGCCACCCTTTGCCTTGATGACAGCTTTGCACACTTGGCATTCTCTCAACCAGCTTCATGAGGTAGTCACCTGGAATGCATTTCAATAAACAGATGTGCCTTGCTAAAAGTTAAATTGGTGGAATTTCTTTCCTTCTTAATGCGTTTGAGTCAATCAGTTGTGTTGTGACAAGGTATACAGAAGATGTCCATATTTCAAAAACAGCTCAAATAAGCAAAGGAACGACAATTCATCATTACTTTAAGACATGAAAGTCAGTCAATACAGAACATTTCAAGAACTTTGAAAGTTTCTTTATGTGCAGCCACAAAAACCATCAAGCGCTATGATGAAACTGACTCATGAGGACCGCCACAGGAAAGGAAGACCCAGAGTTACCTCTGCTGCAGAGGATACGTTCATTAGAGTTACCAGTCTCAGAAATTGCAGCCCAAATAAATGCTACAGAGTTCAAGTAACAGACACATCTCAACATCAACTGTTCAGAGGAGACTGCATGAATCAGGCCTTCATGGTCAAATTGCTGCAAAGAAACCACTAACAGCCACCAATAAGAAGAAGAGACTTGCTTGGGCCAAGAAACACGAGCAATGGACATTAGACGGGTGGAAATCTGTCCTTTGGTCTGATGAATGAAAATTAGATTTTTGGCTCCAACTGCCATGTCTTTGAGATGCAGCGTAGGTGAACGGATGATCTCCTCGTGTGTGGTTCCCACCGTGAAGCACGGAGGAAGCGTGATGTGTGGGGGTGCTTTGCTGATGACTGTCTGGTTTATTTAGAATTCAAGGCACACTTAACCAGCATGGCTACCACAGCATTTTGCAGCCATCTGGTTTGGGCTTAGTGGGACTAACATTTGTTTTTCAACAACCTCCAGGCTGTATAACGGCTATTTGACCAAGAAGGAGAAAAACGGAGTGCTGCATCAGATGCAGTGAGGTAAAAATACTACTTATGTACTTTACACAAGTAGCTTTTTGGGGTATCTGTACTTTACTATTTATATTGGACTACTTTTACTTCACTACATTCCTAAAGAAAATGTTGTACTTTTTACTCCATACATTTTCCCTGACAACCAAAAGTACTCATATTTTGAATGCTTAACAGGACAGGAAAATAGCCAAATTCACACACTTATCAAGAGAACACGTGGCCATCCCTACTGCCTCTGGTCTGGAGGACTCACTAAAGACACATGCATCTTTTGTAAATAATGTTGGAGTGTGAACCTGGCTAACCGAAAAAATTTAAAAAAAGAATATGGTGCCGTCTACTTAATTTAAGGAATTCTAAATTATGTTTACATAAGTATATTTAAAACCAAATAGTTTTACTCAAGTGGTATTTTACTGGCTGACTTGAGTAACTTTCTATTAAGGTATCTATACTTTTACTCAAGTATGAGAATTGGGTACTTTTTCCACCACAGATCAGATGACCTGGCCTCCACAATCACCCGACCTCAACCCAATTGAGATGGTTTGGGATGAGTTGGACCACAGAGTGAAGGAAAAGCAGTCAACAAGTGCTCAGCATGTGGGAACTCCTTCAAGACTGTTGGAAAAGCATTCCTCATGAAGCTGGTTGAGAGGATGCCAAGAGTGTGCAAAGCTGTCATCGAGGCAAAGGGTGGCTACTTTGAAAAATAAAAAATATATTTTGATTTGTTTAACTCTTTTTTGGTTACTACATGATTCCATGTGTTATTTCATAGTCTATTTTCTGCATTGTAGAATAATAAAGAAAAACCCTGGATTGAGTAGCTGTGTCCAAACTATTGACTGGTACTATATGCACGCACATACACACAATCCCATTGTAGGATCGAATTCTTCCAAATCAGAGGGTAAATGCTGGGTATGGGGGAAGTGCAGTACTAGGCTAGACAGAAACACACAAACACAGCCCTAGACAGAGCCTCATCTATCATGAAAGAGTGTAATGCTCTAGTGGACATAATGCATTCTCCCCTTTCTTCCTTCTTTGTCTCCCTCTCTCATGACTGGTTAGTGAAGAGGCATACTGTGCACACAGAAATTAGGGGTCGAGTGTAGGGGAGGAGGAGGTCCTAATTCTTAGGACATGCAGTTCTTGGATTTCACAATTCATTAAGCAATTGAAACTGCAGAGAGAAAGTAGACATTCCATAACAAAATCAGCTGCTTTGCATTTGGCCATAATGGTTTGAAAGTGCCAGCGGTTTGCTACTCTGTGTGTGTTACCTGTATGTCCTGCAGTAGTTCTTGTTTCCTACGGCGGATGCTCTCCAACTCCTGTCTCTCCTCGGGACTCAGATCATCAGGTACTAAGAGGGGGGAGGTGAGAGTGAGAGTGAGAATAACAGTGCTCTGGGTCACCATGGCAACATAGCCTAGATCAATCAAAATAATACCTCCAACACCCTCCTAGCCACTGAATGGGGTGACACACACACACTAAAAACCAGCCACATCCCTCTCTCCATCCCACCCTCTCCCCATCCCACTCACAAGACCAACCAAAACCTTCCAGACGCCCACACAGGCCTGAACAATATATACAGTACAAAGATAAGAGAAAGAGAGAACCACATGTCCATCGGGGAGGAAGAAAGGACACACCCATTACACCATAGGGCAGCTGAAGTAGGCTGAGCAGGAGACCAAACTATCAGCTTCCATTTTAACATTGGAGCCGAGAATAACATCTCATTTCCGCGAGCACACACACTCCCAAAATCCATGTGATATTTCATCAGGGGAGGAGAACAGGATCAAAATGGATTACATACAAGCTTTTTTGGGGGGGGGGATGATAAGGAGCGCGATATGGTGGGTCATGTTTCAGAGGACGCATGACTCGACCTTCGCCTCTCCTGAGCCCGATGGGGAGTTGCAGCGATGACACAAGATCGTAATTGAAATTGGGAAAAGTGGGATAAAATAAATTCTGGCTTGTGAGCATTAAAACATTTCCATAATTTCAGCCCAAGCAGCGAACTGTCAACCATGGAGGCCAGAGTGACAGTCAGTGAGACGGAGAATGCAGGTAATGACAAACATTTACTTAAAAGGAAATAGTTAACCTTTATAGGTCACATTTTTTAAACCTATGGTAGATTGAATGTTCACTGATGATTATTTTCATGGTTTTTCAGCCCTGGAGGCCAAAGTAACAGCCAGGCAGGTAGAGGTGGAGGAGCTGATGAGAGAGATCGCCAGAACATCAAATCAAAGTTTGTCACGTGCGCCGAATACAACAGCTCCCCTTACAGTGAAATTCTTACTTACAGGCTCTAACCAATAGTGCAAAAAAAGGTATTAGGTGAACAATAAGTAAAGAAATAAATACAACAGTAAAAAACAGTAGCGAGGCTATAAAAGTAGCGAGGCTATACAGACACCGGTTAGTCAAGCTGATTGAGGTAGTATGTACATGTAGATACGGTTAAAGTGACTATGCATATATGATGAACAGAGAGTAGCAGTAGCGTAAAGAGGGGTTGGCGGGTGGTGGGACAATGCAGGCTAGTATTGGTTGTTTACCTTAGTTCAAAAGTAGAAATGGCCCATTTATAATTTTTTTGCAGTAGATCAGGGTTTCCACAACTCGTAAAAATTATTAATTGACTATGGCTTTTCAAATCACCCAGTATTGCTATCTGCAGCGTTAGTTCTAGGCAAATGTTGCAATTCTTCAGCCATTCCTGGATCTGTGACCAAAAACGAGCTACATATGGACAAAGCCAAAATAAATGACCTAATGACTGCCTCCTCACAGCAGAATCTGCAGAGCTGGGAAGATTGTATCCCCCATATATATAACATTCTATTGGTTGCAAGAATTTTGTATAGTAATTTAAATTGAAAAATTCGATGTTTTGAATCCGGCATTATTTTGCATATCAATTCATAAACCAAGTGCCATGGAATGGGTACATCGAAAATCTCTTCCCAACTATTTATATGGCACAATTGTCTGTTTTTTGGTCCTTAAATAAAAACATACCAATTTCATTTATCACACTTTCCTTTAACCATTTGTTCTTTAATACAGGGCCAACAAGTTCCTTACTTTTTCCCCTTCTACTTGCCTCTTCCATTTTTGTGGTAATGCTGCAATTAGTTGGTTGTAATTTTGGGTAGAGCAGACATGTCCATATGTCTGTGTTAGCAAAGCTGCATGTGTGACATAACTCTACCAGTCCTATTTATATCATACGCTTAAAAAAAAAGTATAATTTTATTCTTCGGGGTTGGCGCCCCCCCCCCCCTCGGGTTGTGCCGTGGCGGAGATCTTTGTGGACTATACTCTGCCTTGTCTCAGGATGGTAAATTGGTGGTTGAAGATATCCCTCTAGTGGTATGGTGGCTGTGCTTTGGCATAGTGGGTGGGGTTATATCCTGCCTGTTTGGCCCTGTCCGGGGCTATGGGGCCACAGTGTTTCCCGACACCTTCTGGCTCAGCCTCCAGTATTTATGCTGCAGTAGTTTATGTGTCGGGGGGCTAGGGTCAGTATGTTATATCTGGAGTATTTCTCCTGTCTTATCCGGTGTCCTGTGTGAATTTAAGTATGCTCTCTCTAATTCTCTCTTTCTTTCTCTCTGAGGGCCTGAGCCCTAGGACCATGCCTCAGGACTACCTGGCCTGATGACTCCTTGCTGTCCCCAGTCCACCTGGCCGTGCTGCTGCTACAGTTTCAACTGTTCTGCCTGCGGCTATGGAACCCTGACCTGTTCACCGGACGTGCTACCTGTCCCAGACCTGCTGTTTTCAACTCTCTAGAGACAGCAGGAGCGGTAGAGATACTCTCAATGATCAGCTATGAAAACCAACTGACATTTACTCCTGAGGTGCTGACCTGTTGCACCCTCGACAACCACTGTGATTATTATTATTTGACCCTGCTGGTCATTTATAAACATCTGAACATCTTGGCCATGTTCTGTTATAATCTCCACCCGGCACAGCCAGAAGAGGACTGGCCACCCCTCATAGCCTGGTTCCTCTCTAGATTTCTTCCTAGGTTCTGGCCTTTCTAGGGAGTTTATCCTAGCTACCGTGCTTCTACACCTGCATTACTTGCTGTTTGGGGTTTTAGGCTGGGTTTCTGTACAGCACTTTGTGACATCAGCTGATGTTAGAAGGGCTTTATAAATAAATACATTTGGAGAAAGAAAAAATCTTTGAAAAAAACGTTTTTTTTAATCAATTAGTATATTTGAGTTTAACCATACTATTTGTTGTATTATTTGTTCTGTTTTTTCAGGTGGATTAAACTGAAATTGCAACCAACTTTCTAAGGCTTATTTATAAAATAATGATATTTTGGAGATTATTTCCTTTTCAAACAACCAAATCACTTGGTTGTAATCTGAATAAAGGGAAAACTGCCATTCTTGAACATAGGATGAGACATTCCTACCAATTTACTAGAGAACCAGTTTGGATTTAAGTATAACTTTGAAAGACTGTTGCCTTTAGTGAGAGGTCTAATGCTTTAATATTTCATAATTTCTGCCCTCCGAAATCATATTCGCTTTATAAATAGGCCCTTCAAATAAAATTGAATATTTTTTGTTCATATAAATTAACAGCAGGTCACTAGGTGTAGGAAAAACCATAAGCAAATAGGTAAACTGTGATATGACTAAAGAATTAATCAGGGTGATTTTTCCATAAATAGACAGGTATTTTCCTTTCCATGGTAGCAAGATCTTATCTATTTTTGCTAACTTTCTAAAACAATTTATTGGAGTGAGATCATTTATTTATTTTGGGATTTGTATTGAGAGTATGTCCACATCTCCGTCAGACCATTTCATTGGTAAACTACACGGTAATGTAAAATTAGCATTTTTTAGTGATCAATACGTAATATCATAATTTGGTTTTAATCCAGAGAGGATAGCAAAAGTATCTAGATCCTCTATGAGGCCGTGGAGAGATTCTAATAGTGGTTTTAAAAGAACATGAATCAGTGTACAATGACACCTTAGTTTTTAAGCCACGGATTTCTAATCCCTTAATATTATTGTTTGATCTAATTAACAGCTAACATTTCAATGGCAATAATAAATAGATATGCCGATAGTGGACAACCTTGTTTTACTCCTCTAGATAGTTTAAAACTTTGAGATGTAGCCATTAATTACTATACATAACTTTAACCCATTTTATAAGAGATTTCCCAAAATTGAAATATTCTAGGCTTTTTATATATAAACTCCAGTCGTACTTTATCCAAAGCCTTTTAAAAATCAGCTATGAAAACCGGGCCTGGTGTCCCCGATATTTCATAGTATTCTATTGTTTCCAGTACTTGTCTTATATTATCTCCAATGTAT
Organism: Salvelinus namaycush; assembly: GCF_016432855.1. Lineage (NCBI taxonomy): Eukaryota > Metazoa > Chordata > Actinopteri > Salmoniformes > Salmonidae > Salvelinus > Salvelinus namaycush. The sequence goes on along the minus strand of NC_052341.1, from coordinate 7,532,580 downwards.
CATCCACATAAAAAAACCTGTCTGATTAGGATGAATAGTATCTGACAATACTTTAATTCTATGCGCCAAGCATTTTGCATCACAACACTGAAGTGTACGAGGTCTCCAATTTTTTTAATGGACTGGATCTTTATATATACACACACACACCACTTCGGTCCTGTTTCAGTAATAATGATAGATTATCAGACACGCAACAAGAAGGTCTACCATTTATATAGGAGTGGTTAAAACATGCTAATAATGGTCCTCTGAGTATATCAAAAAAAGTTTTGTATACTTCCACTGGTATGCCATCCAGCCCTGGAGTTTTCCTAACCATAAAGGCTTTAATTGCATCAAGAAGTTCCTCCTCTGTAATTTGGCCTTCACATGAGTCTCTGTACAAATGTTAATTTTACATTATTATTAGGAAAAAAATCCATACAATTAGCTTCAGTTAGTGGAGATGGAGGAGACTGAACTTAAAACATTCTTAACTTCTAAGATAGGGGGCAGCATTTTCACATTTGGATGAAAAGTGTGCCCAGAGTAAACTGCCTCCTACTCAGTCCCAGATGCTAATATATGCATATTATTATTAGTATTGGATAGTAAACACTCTGAATTTTCTAAAATGTTTGAATCATGTCTGACTATAACAGAACTTATTTGGCAGGCAAAACCCCGAGGACAAACCATTCAGATATTTTTTTTTATTTTTTTTGAGGTCACTCTTTTCAATGGGTTTTCATTGGGAATCCAGATTTGGGACCTTCCTGCAGTTCCTATCGCTTCCACTGGATGTCAGCAGTCTTTAGAAATTGGTTGAGGTTTTTCCATTGAGAAATGAAGAAGTAGCCATGTCCAGAATGAGGCTCCAGTGAAGAGTACTGTTTGTTAGGAGGCGCGTGACCAGAAAGTATGCTACACATCGTTTTCCTCTGGTATTGAACACAGATCATCCCGGCATCAATTTTATCGATTATTTACGTTAAAAAAAATACCTAAAGTTGTATTACAAAAGTAGTTTGAAAAGTTTGGACAAAGCTTACAGGTAACCTTTGAGATATTTTGTAGTCACGTTGTCGAGGTTGGAACCAGTGTTTTTCTGGATCAAACAAATAAATGGACATTTTGGATATATAGACGGAATTAATCGAACAAAAGGACCATGTGTGATGTTTATGGGACATATTGGAGTGCCAACAGAAGAAGCTCGTCAAAGGCATGAATTATATCTTTATTTCTGCGTTTTGTGTCACGCCCTGAGGGTTGAAATATGATGGTCTGTGATTGTTAGCTGGGGTGCTATCCTCAGATAATAGCATTGTTTGCTTTCGCCGTAAAGCATTTTTGAAATCTGACACGTTGGCTGGATTCACAACAAGTGTAGCTTTAATTTGGTATATTGAATGTGTGATTTCATGAAAGTTTAATTTTTATAGTAATTTATTTGAATTTGGCGCTCTGCATTTTCACTGGATGTTGGCCAAGTAGGACGCTACCGTCCCACATATCCCAGAGAGGTTAAAGTACTTTACTTCCTCTTTCAAAATATCATTTGGTGAATCATGTGTGACTCCATCATTTGTAACAAGTTTCAATAAATAAATAAAATTTGGTAGCATTTCTATATTGAAGTTTGAAAAAGAATTTGGTGCATTTTCCCCATATTCCATCCAGTTCGCTTTATTTTTATAATATATTACACTGGATATTTCTTGAATAAGGTCCTCCATTTCTTTTTGTTTTTCCTCTAACTTATTCTGTGCCTCTACGGTACAGTTTTTATTGCTATCTAACTGTACTGTTAGTCCTTCAATTTCCTTTGTTAATATGGAATCTTTTGATCTAAATTGCTTATGTTTTATAGACGAGTACTGAATTGCATGGCCTCTAAAGCCACACTTAAAAGTGTCCCATACAATAAGGGGATTTGCTGTACCTATGTAATGTTTGAAAAAGTCAGCTATAAATTCTTCTGTCCTAGTTCTAAATAATTTGTCATCTAGTAAGCTTTGATTAAATTTCCAAAATCCTCACCCACGTGGAAATTCTGTAAGAGTAATATATATGCCAATAATGTGATGATCTGACCGCATTCTGTCCCCTATCAACACTAACTTTTGGTGCCAGAGAGATTTGACATAAGAAAGTAGTCAAGATGACTAGCTTGATTAAGCCTCCGCCATGTTTATCTCACTAGGTCAGGGTATTTAAGTCTCCATATATCCACTAATTCCAATATATCCATGACATTCATGATTTCCTTAAGTGCCTGAGAGTGAATGTTTGTAGTGTGATTTCCTTTCCGGTCCATAGAGGTATTTAAGACCATATTAAAATCTCCCACTATAAGAGTCTAGTGTTGCTTGTAGAGTAATAAATTCATATATATACACACATACATACATACATACATATATATATATTTTCAAAGAAGTTTGGATCATCATTATTTGGACCGTATCGGTTAATAAGCCATATGTTTATTGTCCAATAACATATTTAAAATAATCCATCTACCTTGATCTGTTTGGACAATTTGCATTTGGATCAAAATTACTGTTAATTAAAAGCATCCCCCCCTTTTGAATTTCTTTGCCCATGGGAGAAATACATTTCACCCCCCAGTCCTTTTACCACAAAGCTTCATCTAAAATTGTTGAATGAGTTTCCTGTAAAAAATAGATATTATATTCCTTCTCTTTTAGCCAGGTAAATACTGATAGTCTTTCCTTATTATCTGCTAAGCCATTACAATTGTAACTGGCTATACTTATTTCACCACTCACCATAATGAGACAACTTTCAATTCTATTTATCAAAATATATGTTCGTAAACGTACCATTAAAAAAAGTAACATGATTGAGTGTCTATATATAGCTGTACCATGATATTTGCATTGCTACTAAGTAAACCTCCAATTGGTCCCCACTATTCCACCAGCTAAAAGCCCTCATCCGGAGTTGGGTTGTCATCCCAATGCCCGGCAGACCACCCCAGACCCCCCGTATCCCATAGCCCTGAAAAGACTGGGATCCATCCTTCAAAAAGAGCAAACAGAGCCATTTACAGAACAGAAGTAGATCACCCGCCAAATGTATTTCCATCGCCCTCACCTCGATTATATATATATATAAAAAATCCTGTTTCTTATTTTCCATAATTAGCTATTAAATGTGTAGCAGCTTTGAGAATTTCCTTGTATAGTATGCTCTCCCTTTAGGGGGCTTTGGCTTTGCAAGAAAAACCCTGCCAAGGCAGCTCAGAATCTTGAGGCGGCAGTGCTGCTCTAGGTCTCTGACCACATTTTGGCTGCACACAGTTAGGGACTTCTCCTTAGTATCTGGGTCATTCAGGTGGGTGTCTACGGTATAGGGTTGTGGACCATTCCATCAATATAGAATCATAAATTAGATATAATTTATTTTAAAAATGTAGTTCCCCATGATAGGACAGTAAATAAATTAAATGTATAATTTATTTTTAAAACACTGTTCCACTATGATATGACAATAAATAAAAGACGTATAATTCAGTATAAAAAGTATATCCATCATCTGAACAACATTGAAAGCTCTCACACCCCCGCTCACAGCAACACATTGGTTCTGGGATATGCAACCATTCTCTCACTCAACGCCACACTTTCCCCAAACATAAAAAAACACACCACACCATCCACACATACTGTGCCTTCTGTTTACTGAGTTTTTATCTTCATCATGTTGAATTAGTGCTTTTGTGTTCAAATATAACTTAATTGGAAGATGGATTGTAATAATACAATCTATAACCGGGCTAGAATTGCGTTTCATTATTTTCCTCATCTATAAGAACTTTGTAATTTTTAAAATAGCAATGGAGTAGTCTTTGTGTCTCTGAACAACTGGTTATCAATATATAGTTTATCGACGAGAGCTACTCGTTTCCCTTTTAATCTATTTTCCTTGAAAATTGGATACAGAACTTTACGCCGTTCTGCAATTTCCTTCGGGAACTGGTCATTCGTGCCAATTTGTCCCAGCAAGTCTTTTTCCCAGGCTTTAAACCATTATTTTATCTTTAAAAGGAAGCAAATTTGGCAACGATTGGGCATTCATACCTCTGTCCAAAGCAGTGTACTCGTTCGAGTTGGATTTTGTCGACAGCTTCGCGTGGAATCTGAAGCGCTGTAAGGAGGAACTCTAACTACAGATTCAGGAACTTCTTCTTTCTCTTGGATACCTGTAAGTACCAGATTCTCTCATGGATCTAGTCTATATGTCAAGTAAGGCTTCTCTCAGAACAGTGTTCTCCTTTTTAAGTTCATTCACTGAAGTTTCAATCTTATTGACTGTCCCTTTTAGCTTGTTTGTTTCCTTCTCCAATGTCACTGCTTTTTCCATCACTCATCTCGAGGCTTGCCTTCAACTCTTTTATATCCTTGCTGACTAATTCAAGTATACCCAGTTTGTCATTTATTGATTTTAAACAGATCGTTTTCAACCTTTACCATTCCCGGTGGTGAAAATATTAAATCGTCTGTAGAATAGTCAAGTTTCGTTTTGAAATCGGTTCCCGTCTTACTCTCCATCATATTTGGGTGTTGCTTGTTTTCGTAATATTTGTCAATAAAACAAATCTTAAGACTAAAGAAATGTGTTCTTACCCAGATTGAAGTTTATCACCCACCAGATTGTGTAGTGCTAACATTTAGTCTAACTTGGCGATTTTGAATATTACGTTATCTTGAGGTGCTCTACATAACTACGTTCAGTCCGCTATTACCTTTTTTTTGGCGATAGCAAAACTTTTTATTTTCAATTAAACATAATTGTTCTGAAAGCAAGAGGCTTCAAAGTTAAAAAAAAAAAAAACATTTGCAATCATATTTTGTAATAGAGCGCAAAACGTTATGCATTTTATCCCCCCCAAAATATTTAGAAAACAAAAAATGTATTTGAAAACAAAATTCGCAGTCAACCACCTTCCATTTTGGCCATTTTTTGAGTGTCAGTTTGGCTACAACCAATACCGTTCAGCCTTTCTTTCCAACACAAAGGAAGTTATAGCAGACACCTACGAAGAAGGACTGTGTGATGATGGCATCTCAGGTAAGCAGCGCTGGGCGTTCTCCTGTCCAACTTCTACATAGCTAGTAGTTAGCTCCTACGATTCAGTGTCAGTTCATAACATTCTACTATATTTCATACATACTGTAGAATGATAAATACAATTATTCTCAAGCTAACCATAAACATTTAGCTACAAAATGCCTGTTCGCCATTTTCAGTTGAATTCATCTAACTTTCAATGCAACTCATAAGTAGGCCATGTCCTATTTGTTTCATAGTCGATATAGAAGTCACATTTCATGACAGTGTAATGGTTAGCTTTTTTTTTTACAGAAGGATGAAAGAACACAATATGTCTGTCAGGGAATGCTATTCTGATATGTCAGATGGAGTTAGACCAGAAATTCAGGGCCATTAAGGCAAGGATCCCCCATGCAGGCTTTAGAATGGTCAGAGGAAGTCTCAGAGCAAATGGGCCATCATGTACAATGGAGAAGAGTTAGGGAGTCTTTGCAGCGTGTAAACGGTGCAGGTATCATTGCCAGAATGATCCAGCTTCGTTGCATTGCTCGGCAAAAATACTCTGTCCTGCTCCCCTGTCTCTCGTCCACATTGATACAAATCATAAAAATTGTTAAGGTACTAAGATGTAATATGTCTCCATCAAATCTAAGAAGTTATTTTAAAAAACTTCTTATGGCTGCAGGGGCAGTATTGAGTAGCCGGATAAAAGGTGCCCATTTCAAACGGCCTCGTACTCAATTCTTGCTCGTACAATATGCATATTATTATTACTATTGGATAGAAAACACTCTAGTTTCTAAAACCGTTTGAATTATATCTGTGAGTAAAACAGAACTCCTTTTGCAGCAAACTTCCTGTCAGAAAGTGAAAAATCTGAAATCGATGCGCTGTTCTAGGACCTGCCTATAAATGTGCTTGATATGTATGAGTATACATGCACTTCATACGCCTTCCACTAGATGTCCCATAGGCTGTGAGAGGTGAAATGGGGTTTCTAGGTGTTTCTATGGTGAAAAGAGAGCTCTTGGAATGACATGACCCCAGAATTCCTCTGTCCAGGAAGCGCATAGAGGTCACCGGTAATGGCTTCTGAAAAGCAATCGTTATAGACGTGTTATATCTCCAGCTTTGATTTTATTTGATAAATGTGATCATATCATCGTAAAGTATGTTTTTTCAATATAGTTTCATCAGATTATTGAAATATTTTCGGGAGTTTAGGCGTCTTGCGTTCTCTGGGTACGGTGAAGATGGAGAGCTTCGCGCCACTTGGCTAGTTAGCTTGCTAATTCGAGAGGGAAGAAGGCCGTTCTAAAACCAAACAACGATTGTTCTGGACAAAGGACACCCTTGTACAACATTGATGGAAGATCATCAAAAGTAGGACCCATTTTATGATGATATTTCATATATCTGTCGGAATATGTTGACAATTATTTTGCGCCCAGATATTGGGCTCTCTCTCGTTATAACGTAAGCTGGATGTGGTAATGAAGTTATTTTTAGAATTCTAACGCGGCGATTTCATTAAGAACTAATGTATCTATCATTTCCTATACAACATGTATTTTTTAGTAAAGTATATGAATAGTTATTTGGTCAGAATAGGTGAGTGTCATAAAAATATCCGGACATTCTAGGAAAAAGATGCTACGTTAGCACAATGTATAACCACGTATTTCAGCTCTAAATATGCACATTTTCGAACAAAAAAGTAGTGTATTGTATAACCTGATGTTATAGGACTGTCATCTGATGAAGCTTATCAAGGTTAGTCAAAAATTATATATCTTTTGCTGGTTTGTTACGATCGCTAACTTTTGCTGCGGGTAAATGGCTTGTGTTTCTGGCTATTGTGGTAAGCTAATATAACGCTATAGTGTGTTTTCGCTGTAAAACACTTGATAAATCGGAAATATTGGCTGGAATAACAAGATGCCTGTCTTTCTTTTGCTGTACACTATGTATTTTTCAGAAATGTTTTATGATGAGTATTTAGGTATTTCACGTTGGTCTCTATAATTATTCTGTCTGCTTTCGGTGCAATTTCTGATTGTAGCTGCAATGTAAACTATGATTTATACCTGAAATATGCACATTTTTCGAACATAGATTTATTGAATAACATGTTATAAGACGGTCATCTGATGAAGTTGTTTGTTGGTTAGTTTGGTTGGTTCTTGGTTAGTTAGGTTGGCTTTGTGCATGCTACCTGTGCTGTGAAAAATGTCTGTCCTTTTTTGTATTTGGTGGTGAGCTAACATAAATATACGTGCAGTTTTCGCTGTAAAACATTTTAAAAATCAGACATGTTGGCTGGATTCACAAGATGTGTACCTTTCATTTGCTGTATTGGACTTGTTAATGTGTGAAAATTAAATATTTCAAAAAAATCTTTTTAATTTCGCGCCCTGCACTTGAGCTGGCTGTTGTCATAAGTGTACCGACACCGGGCTGCAGCCATAAAAGGTTAACTTTGTTACTCTTACTTATTCGTAGACAAATTTTCAATGTATGAAATTGGAGTTGTTCTTCGTCAACTGTTATTACATAAATAATGAAGCAGGTTAATATGTTAAACATTTCCCTTTTAATTCCAATGCTTTTTTTCAAGATACCGGTATAGATGGATTTTCAAGGAAGTATATTATTGTGTATGCATATTGCATATTTCCCATCACCTAATGAACAACCACAATACCAGTCTGGTGTTAAGCTTTCTATGCTGTATTGAAGTATCCTGAAAATGACATCTGCTGCTTTATATTGAACGGTCATCTTAGTTATTGTATCTACAAAATATAAGCCGTTTACTTTCAGAGTGCGAGCTGATCAAGGGGTGGAAAATGTAGATATTGCCAGATGGCCTGTTCCTCGGACAGTGAACGTGGAAGCTTTATTGCTGGAAAAAGTGTCCATAACCAAAGGTAATTAAACTGTTCTGTGTTCTTTTTCCTCTCTTCCTCTCTGCCTGTCTTGTTGTACATGGAACCTGTCTCACAAGCATTCATTAAAAAAACCTTTTCAGATTTACACCACATAAACACTCAGCCATTTTCATTGGACTATCAAGCCCCTGCTGCTGCCAAGTCATGATTTCCCTGGTGGTTAGCCTTGCAATAACCAAGTGGTGAAACACATAGCCCTCTATATTTAAATGTTTCAGGTACACTCATAGGTGTCTGCGTCACATACAGTCAGTAACCACTCACAGGGGCACACACACATACAACTTGCATTTCTATAACCTTGGACTCACCTCAGTGTTCACTATTCATGGAGGAAGACCAGAGATTAGGTTCCCCCCCCCCCCAACTGATCAAGTCATCATCAAGCGGTATTTATGCATTAATTTGTGATCTGGTAATGTAAAAAGTCTAATAATGACTTTTGCCTCTCCCCCTTCTCCCTAAATCCTCTAGGTTAGATCAGCTGAGTTGGTGAACCCCTCCCGCATCTGAACTGGCTGACAGGCGGCACAGCATGATCATAGGTGAGAGGTCACTTGGTCAGGTCAACAGGAAGTATTTTTAAAAGAGATGCTTTACATTGAAATTAGGGATGCATGATATAGTCGGCTGATATTAGCTAAAAATGCCAACATCGGTATCAGCCGATGTCTAGTTTAACGCCCGATGTCAAAGCTGACGTGCTTACCTATATAACGAAAAGGTACATGACGTAATGACGTCACGTAAAATTTTGCGCTATACGTGCAACACAGCATTCCTAAGCTAGCCCACATATCTGATATCTGCCATTTTTTGGAGTCAACAGAAGTCAGAAATAGCATTATAAATATTCACTTACCTTTGATGATCTTCATCAGAATGCACTCCCAGGAATCCCAGTTCCACAATAAATGTTTGTTTTGTTCAATATAGTCCATCATTTGTGTCCAAATACCTTCATTTTGTTTGCGCGTTCAGTCCAGTAATCCACATTCATGACGCGCAGTTCAGACGAAAAGTCAAACTCCATTACAGTTCGTAGAAACATGTCAAACGATGTATAGAATCAATCTTTAGGATGTTAACATAAATCTTCAATGTTTCAACCGGAGAATTCCTTTGTCTTCAGAAATGCGATGGAAAGCAGGTCGCTCTCACGTGACCGCGCATGTTCAGCTCGTGCCAGACACCTGACTCAAAGATCTCTCCTTCACAGTAGAAGCATCAAACAAGGTTTTAAAGACTGTTGACATCTAGTGGAAGCCTTAGGAAGTGCAAAAGGACCTATAACCCACTGTATATTGGATAGGCAAACCTACAAACCTCAGATTTCCCACTTCCTGGTTGGATTTTCTCAGGTTTTTGCCTGCCATATGAGTTGTTATACTCACAGACATCATTCAAACAGTTTTAGAAACGTCAGTGTTTTATCCAAATCTACCAATAATATGCATATCTTAGCCTCTGAGCCTGAGTAGCAGGCAGTTTACTCTGGGCACCTTTTCATCCAAGCTACTCAATACTGCCCCCCAGCCATAAGAAGTTAACACTACCAAGTGCGCTATTTTTCCCGATGTTGCCCTACCGGAGTTACAGTAATAGCGTCACAACATACATACGGTGTTCCATAGTTTGGGTCTTTGCGTGTCAAAAAAGATACCATAGCACTGTCAAAGCTGTACGAAAAAAGTCTGCAAACAAGCAAACACCGGCCACGAACGATGCGTTTACAATAAAGCATAATGTGTTTGACCGCAACTTTTGGGTGAGCTAGCTTTAGCTTGGTACTTAGCTAGCACCAATACAACCAGCCTGAAAACAATAACCAGTAGAAACTACAGTCATTTTCATTATTGTTAGCAATGATTTAGGAATCCTTGTGAGTAAGTATTAACTAGGTTGCCACTTGTTGTTCGCCTATTGATGAAAATAAATAGCTAACCAGCTACTTAACCCTGTTGCCCAGAGCTACCGTTATAAGAAGCCAGCTTGCTTCATCTGGCTAGTGAGGCTCGACCGGACCGGGTTATGAAGCTAGCCACAAGTGGAATTTGCGGTTTGCCGTCAAAATAAGTGTCATTGACAGTAATGCAAATGTATACAAATAGAATCATGCCATACTTCTATTTAGATGGCTAACCGCAAAGTCCACTATTGTGGCTAGCTTCACATAGATGTTAAAACTTCTTATGGCTGCAAGCCCGACGTCGGTACACTTATGACAACAGCCAGCTCAAGTGCAGGGCGCGAAATTCAAAATATATATTTTTAAAATATTTAACTTTCACACATTAACAAGTCCAATACAGCATATGAAAGGTACACATCTTGTGAATCCAGCCAACATGTCCGATTTTTAAAATGTTTTACAGCGAAAACACCACGTATATTTATGTTAGCTCACCACCAAATACAAAAAAGGACAGACATTTCTCACAGCACAGGTAGCATGCACAAAGCCAACCTAACTAACCAAGAACCAACCAAACTAACCAACAAACAACTTCATCAGATGACAGTCTTATAACATGTTATTCAATAAATCTATGTTTTGTTCGAAAAATGTGCATATTTCAGGTATAAATCATAGTTTACATTGCAGCTACAATCAGAAATTGCACCGAAAGCAGCCATAATAATTACAGACACCAACGCCAAATAACTAAATACTCATCATAAAACATTTCTGAAAAATACATAGTGTACAGCAAAAGACAGGCATCTTGTTATTCCAGACAATATTTCCGATTTATCAAGTGTTTTACAGCGAAAACACAATATAGCGTTATATTAGCTTACCACAATAGCCAAAAACACAAGCAATTTCCCAGTAGCAAAAGTAAGCGATCGTAACAAACAAGCAAAAGATATAATTTTTGACTAACCTTGATTTTCTTCCTCAGATGACAGTCCTATAACATCAGGTTATACATACACTTATGTTTTGTTCGAAAATGTGCATATTTAGAGCTGAAATCAATGGTTACACATTGTGCTAACTTAGCTACTTTTTCCCACTACGTCTGGATTTTTCCTGACACTTTTTCTGACACACATATTCTGACCAAATAGCTATTCATAAACATAACTAAAAAATACATGTTGTATAGGAAATGATAGATCCATTAGTTCTTAATGAAATCGCAGTGTTAGAATTCTAAAAATAACTTCATTACGATATGCAGCAGGTATAGCTAGAGTACCCAAACGTTGGGCGCCCACGACTAGTTCACATGTACGACAGATATATGAAATAGCATCATAAAATGTTTCTTACTTTTGCTGATCTTTCATCAGAATGTTGTACAAGGGGTCCTTTGTCCAGAACAATCGTTGTTTGGATTTAGAACGGCAACTTTCCCTCTTCATTTAGCACGCGCACTAGCCAAGTGGCACGGATCTCTCCATCGTCAACAAAGGCAGAGAACGGAACACGGCAAAACTCCCGAAAAAATTTCAATAATCTGATTAAACTATATTGAAAAAACATACTTTACGATGATATGGTCACATGTATCAAATAAAATCAGAGCCGGAGATAGTAGTCGTCCATAACGGCAGCTAAACAGAAGGCAATCCCACTGTCCACCTCGCGCTCCCAAGAGTACCGGAAATGAGGGACACGTCATACAAAGAGCTTGTATTCCAATTCAGACCAAGATAAACACTAAATTTCTTCTCTCACAGCCTCTTGACATCCAGGGGAAGGTCTATGAAGTGCACGTAGACTCTTACGTATCATGCCCATGTATAGGCAGGAAGAAGAACAGAGCCTCGATTTCAGACTTTCCACTTCCTGGTCAGGAAGTTTGTGCCAAATGAGTTCTGTTTGACACAGATATAATTCAAACGGTTTTAGAAACTAGAGAGTGTTTTCTATCCAATAGTAATAATAATATGCATATTGTACGAGCAAGAATTGAGTACGAGGCCGTTTGAAATGGGCACCTTTAATCAGAGCTACTCAATACTGCCCCTGCAGCCATAAAAAATTAACACCACCATTAATCAAATAAGAACAGTCTTATAAATTAAGGTTATTTTAGATGACACCTAGCTATATAGTTAGTTCTGTCTTCTACACCTCTCTCAACCTCCTTTTTCTTTATAATGCACACCATATGTGCATTGAAGTACTGATTGAACTTTATAATATTACAATTATATTTATAATGCATGTATTAATAACACCTGGATAATGAACTTTTAATAAAGCGTTTCACATTCTCCACTGGTTGAAATGAAGTATCTCACTGAAATACGTCACCTATCCTGTGTCCTCAGATGAATGCAGGTGAAGGGAGTTAGATATGCATAGGCAGTGTAGTTGTACTGTTATTCTTCTGTATATATATGAATTACAAATCAGCTTTTACTTAAATCATGTTTCTAGTCTATTGCATAGTTACAATGTGTAATCATTGATGTCACAGGAGTGGTAAACACTGTTGAAGTGTATATCTGTAATACATACAAAGAATGGAGTTTGATACACCTGGAATTGGATGACTGAAAAAGAATGTAAAAGATTCATACCTGAACCACACCTTTATTGCCAAGGAAGAATACATGATCAGTGAATATATTCAATGTACAGGCTACACTGTGGGAATCTCATGCGTGGTAATAACTACAGTACATGTATATAGGACTTGCATCCTTGGCACAATAAAGTTATTATACTCTATCCATAGGCTTCATTAATGCCATTCAGACTTGAAGTCGATACAACTATGATAGCTGAGGTTCATAGGTTCTGAACTAATATTCATACCAACGTTTTAGGTTCCGTATGTAACGGATGTGAAATGGCTAGCTAGTTAGCGGGTACGCGCTAGTAGCGTTTCAATCAGTTACGTCACTTGCTCTGAAACCTAGATGTAGTGTTGCCCCTTGCTCTGCAAGGGCCGCGGCTTTTGTGGAGCGATGGGTAACGATGCTTCGTGGGTGACTGTTGTTGATGTGTGCAGAGGGTCCCTGGTTCGCGCCCGTGTTGGGGCGAGGGGACGGTTTAAAGTTATACTGTTACACATACACAGATCAGCTACATAATGTAGCTAGCTACACATCCATAGGCATACAGTTATTTTTATCCTCCACTACACAATAAGCAAATAAATAGTTATACATTCAATGTGCAGTAAAAGCTTTAGCTAGCTAGATTCTTTACATTCACTGTGTTACAAGACAACCAGCAAACCAGGCTGTCTTCTCAGGAGTCCCTAAAACATTAATCAACCTGAATTACAATGTCATACTCATGTCATAACATTAGCTAGCTAGCTGGCTAATGTTAGCTAGCCAGCTAACTTGCTATATAGCGATTTTTGTAAATTGACTTTATGACCAAAAAAATATGCACAATCATTTGCCTCTACATTAACATATTCCTAGGGACGTAAAGGTAACGTAAAGGTAATGGCGGACTGAACGAAGTTATGTAGAGCACCTCAAGATAAAACATAATATTCGAAATATCTGCTAAATTAGACTAAAATATTAGCACTAAATAATCTGGTGGGTGATAACCTTCAATCTGGATAATAACACAAAACAAATCCTAAGATTAGAGACATTTATCGACAAATATTACGAAAACAAGCAACACCCAAACATGACGGAGAGTAAGACAGGGGAACCGATTCAAAAACGAAAACGTGACTCCTCAACCGACACGGATGATTTAATATTCTCACCACCGGGAATGGTAAAGGTCGAAACCGATCTGTTAAAATCAATAAATGACAAACTGGGTATACTTGAATTAGTTAGTAAAGATATAAAAGAGTTGAAGGCAAGCCTAGAGATGAGTGATGAAAAAGCTGCGACATTGGAGAAGGAAACACACGCGCTAAAAGGGACAGTCAATAAAATTGAAACCGAAATGAATGAAATTAAAAAGGAGAACACCGTTCTGAAGGAATGCTTACTAGACATACAAACTAGATCCATGAGAGAGAATTTGGTACTTACAGGTATCCAAGAGAAAGAAGGAGAGGTTCCTGAATCTGTAGTTAGAGAGTTCCTTTTTGCAGCGCTTCAGATTCCACGCGAAGTTATCGATAAGATCCAACTTGAACGTGTACACCGCCTCGGACAGAGAGGGCAGAGGTACGAACGCCCAATCGTTGCCAAATTTGCTTCATTTAAAGATAAAATAATGGTTAAAAGCCTGGGTAAAAGACTTGCTGGGACCAAAATTGGCATGAATGATCAGTTTCCGAAAGAAATTGCAGAACGGCGCAAAGTTCTGTATCCAATTTTCAAAGAAAATAGATTAAAAGCGAAACGAGTAGCTCTCGTCGTTGATAAACTATATATTGATAACCAGTTGTTCAGAGACACAAAGACTACTCCATGGTTATTTTAAAAATTACAAAGTTCTCATAGATGAGGAAAATAAACACAATTCAAGCCCGGTTATTGATTGTAACAATACAATACAAAATATAGCTTTTCTATAAATCTTCATATATATAACTAATTGAACACAAGCACTATTTCTACATAGTGAAGATAAAAACTAAGTAAACACAAGGCACAGTATGTGTGGATGGTGTGGTGTGTGTTTATTTTTATTTGTTATGTTTGGAAAGTTGAGTGAGTGAGTAATGAAATAGTTGCATATCCCAGAGCCAGTGTATTGCTGTGGGCCGGGTATGAGAGGGCTTTCAATGTTGTTCAGATGATGGATATACTTTTATAATGAATTATACGTCTTATTTATTTATTGTCCTATCATGGGGAACTACATTTTTTAAATAAATTATATCTAATTATTTATTATCCTATTTTAATGGTACGGTCCATGGCCCTATACCCTAGACACCCACATGAATGGCCCAGATACTAAGGAGAAGTCCCTAACTGTTTTATGTGCATGCTGTAAGCGGTCTGTATGCAGCCAAAATGAGGTCAGGGACCAAGAGCAGCACTACCCCCTCAAGATTCTGAGCCTGCTTGGCAGGGTTGGTCCTGCAAAGCCAAAGCCCCCTAAAGGGAGAGCATAATAAACAAGGAAATTCTCAAAGCTGCTAATGAGAACCTTGACGACCTTGTACCTAGCCGGTGGGGATTCCGGTGGGGTGCCCCCACCCAGGCAGTGGCAGTGCTGGCAACACTAGCTGCAGTAACCCATGGGGAGGGGGTCACACTCGGACATTCAGAGAGGGGGTATATTATTGTGGCCCTGGTGGCACGAAATCAAGTCGGACTGCATGGAGATGCTTGGGAACATGGTCAAAATGGATGACCGTATTGTGGGTGTTTCAGGAAGAAGGTGTACATTTGACCTCCATCATTTAGGATGTGACAATGGTAAATAAATCTCTACATTTATGCTCATTTTTTGCACGGTCTTGCAGGCCTTCTCATGCAGCTGCAACTGCAAGTACATTTGTAAATCATGATCCATCTTGAGTTGGGCTCTGGGATGGTGCAATTGTTGAGAGGGTGAGCTTATGGTTGTGTGGGGGTAAGGGCTGAATGTGTGTGGGTGTATGTGTGTATCCCACAACTGTTGCGAAGGAAGAAGTAAAAGATGTTAGGGACTATAGAGGATGATTCACAGCAATATGTAATAAAAATAGAGGTGAGGGCGATGGAAATGCATTTGGCAATGGATCTGCTTCGGTTCGGTGGATGGCGCTGTGTGCACTTTTCGAAGGATGGATCCCAGTCGGTCCGGGGCTGTGCGATGCGGGGGGTCGGGGGTGGTCTGCCGGTCATTGGGATGACAACCCAACTCGAGATGGGGGCTTTTGGCGGGTGGAATAGTGGGGACCAATTGGAGGTTTGCTTAGTGGAGATGCAAATGTCATGGTACAACTATATAGACACTCAATCATTATGTTACTTTTTAATAGGACGTTTACAAACATATATTTTGATAAAAATAATTGAAAGGTGTGTCTCATTATGGTACGTGGTGAAATAAGTATAGCCAGTTACAATTGTAATGGCTTAGCAGATAATAAGAAAAGACGATCAGTATTTACCTGGCTAAAAGAGAAGGATTATAATATCTACTGTTTACAGGAAACCCATTCGACAGTTTTAGATGAAGTTTTGTGGAAAAAGAACTGGGGGGGCGAAATATATTTCTCCCATGGGCAAAGAAATTCAAAAGGGGTGATGGTTTTAATTAATAATAACTTTGATCCAAATGTGCAACTTGTCCAAACAGATCCTCAAGGTAGATGGATTATTTTAAATATGTTATTGGACAATAAACATATGGCTTATTAACCTATACGGTCCGAATAATGATGATCCAAGCTTCTTTGACAATATATATAAGAATGTATCAACTCTACAAGCAACACTAGACTCTATTATTATAGTGGGAGATTTTAATACGGTCTTAAATACCTCTATGGACCGGAAAGGAAATCACACTACAAACTATCACCCTCAGGCACTTAAGGAAATCAGGAATGTCATGGATATATTGGAATTAGTGGATATATGGAGACTTAAATACCCTGACCTAGTGAGATAAACATGGCGGAGGCTTAATCAAGCTAGTCGCCTTGACTACTTTCTTATATCATTCTCTCTGGCACCAAAAGTTAAAAAGTGTTTGATAGGGGACAGAATGCGGTCGGACCATCACATAATTGGCATATATATTACTCTTACAGAATTTCCACGTGGGCGAGGATATTGGAAATTTAATCAAAGCCTACTAGATGATAAATTGTTTAGAACTAGGACAGAAGAATTTATAACTGACTTTTTTAGACATAACATAGGTACAGCAGAACCCCATATTGTATGGGACACTTTTAAGTGTGGCTTTAGAGGCCATGCAATTCAGTACTCATCTATAAAACAAAAGCAATTTCGATCAAAAGAGTCCATATTAACAAAGGAAATTGAAGGACTAACAGTACAGTTAGATAACAATAAAAACGGTACCATAGAGGCACAGAATAAGTTAGAGGAAAAACAAAAAGAAATGGAGGAACTTATTCAAGAAAGATCCAGTGTAATATATTACAAAAATAAAGCGAACTGGATGGAATATGGGGAAAAATGCACCAAATTTTTTTTCAATCTTCAATATAGAAATGCTACCAAAAAAAACGTATTAAAACTTGTTACAAATGATGGAGTCACGCATGATTCACCAAATGATATTTTGAAAGAGGAAGTAAAGTACTTTAAGAATATATTTTTGTTTCAGGCTCCTCCATCTCCACTAACTGAAACTAATTGTATGGATTTTTTCCCTAATAATAATGTAAAATTAACATCTGTACAGAAAGACTCATGTGAAGGCCTAATTACAGAGGAGGAACTACTTGATGCAATTGGGGCCTTTAAGGATGGGAAAACTCCAGGACTGGATGGCATACCAGTGGAAGTATACAAACATTTTTTTGATATACTCAAAGGACCATTATTAGCTTGTTTTAACCACTCCTATATAAATGATAGATTATCAGACACGCAACAAGAAGGTGTGATATCATTATTACTGAAACAGGACCCAAGTGGTATATATAAAGATCCAGTCCATTTAAAAAATTGGAGACCTCTTACACTTCAGTGTTGTGATGCAAAAATCCTAGCAAAATGCTTGGCGCATAGAATAAAAAAAGTTGTCAGATATTATTCATCCTAATCAGACAGGTTTTTTACATGGACGATACATTGGAGATAATATAAGGCAAGTACTGGAAACAATAGAACACTATGAAATATCGGGGACACCAGGCCTGGTTTTCATAGCTGATTTTGAAAAGGCTTTTGATAAAGTACGACTGGAGTTTATATATAAATGCCTAGAATATTTCAATTTTGGGGAATCTCTTATAAAATGGGTAAAAATTATGTATAGTAACCCTAGGTGTAAAATAGTAAATAATGGCTACATCTCAGAAAGTTTTAAACTATCTAGAGGAGTAAAACAAGGTTGTCCACTATCGGCATATCTATTTATTATTGCCATCGAAATGTTAGCTGTTAAAATTAGATCAAACATTAATATTAAGGGATTAGAAATCCAGGGCCTAAAAACTAAGGTGTCATTGTACGCTGATGATTCATGTTTTCTTTTAAAACCACAACTAGAATCTCTCCACGGCCTCTTAGAGGATCTAGATACATTTGCTATCCTCTCTGGATTAAAACCAAATTATGATAAATGTACCATATTACGTATTGGATCACTAAAAAATACACATTTTACATTGCCATGTAGTTTACCAATTAAATGGTCTGACGGTGATGTGGACATACTCGGTATACAAATCCCAAAAGAAAGAAATGATCTCACTCCAATAAATTTTTATAGAAAGTTAGCAAAAATAGATAAGATCTTGCTACCATGGAAAGGAAAATACCTGTCTATTTGTGGGAAAATCACCCTGATTAACTCTTTAATCATATCACAGTTTACCTATTTGCTTATGGTTTTGCCTACACCTAGTGACCTGCTTTTTAAATTATATGAACAAAAAATATTCAATTTTATTTGGAACGGCAAGCCAGATAAAATTAAAAGGGCCTATTTATATAACGAATATGAATTCGGAGGGCAGAAATTATTAAATATTAAAGCATTAGACCTCTCACTAAAGGCATCAGTCATACAAAAGTTATACTTAAATCCAAACTGGTTCTCTAGTAGATTGGTACGAATGTCTCATCCTATGTTCAAGAAGGGCCTTTTTCCCTTTATTCAGATTACACCTGCTCACTTTCGGTTGCTTGAAAAGGAAATAATCTCCAAATTATCTTTATTTTTTAAGCAAGCCTTAGAAAGTTGGTTGCAATTTCAGTTTAATCCACCTGAAAGGACGGAACAAATAGTACAACAAATCTTGTGGTTAAATTCAAATATAGTAATTGATAAAAAAAACTGTATTTATCGAAGAAATGTTTAAAAAAGGTATAATTTTTGTGAATGATATCATAAATAGGACTGGTGGAGTAATGTCACACATGCAGCTAACGCAGACATATGGAAATGTCTGCTCTACCCAAAATTACAACCAATTAATTGCAGCATTACCACAAAAATGGAAGAGGCAGGTGGAAGGGGATAAAAGTAAGGAACTTGTATGTCGGCCTTATATTAAAGAACATAAATGGTTAAAGAAAAGTGTGATAAATAAAAACATATACCAATTTCATTTAAGGACCAAAAAACTTACAGCTGTGCCATATAAATTGCAAAATAGTTGGGAAGAGATTTTCGATGTACCCATTCCATGGCACATGGTGTATGAATTGATACGCAAAACAACGCCGGATTCAAAACTTCGAATTTTTCAATTTAAATTATTGTACAAAATTCTTGCAACTAATAGAATGTTATATATATGGGGGATACAATCTTCCCAGCTCTGTAGATTCTGCTGTGAGGAGGCAGAGTCATTAGACCATTTATTTTGGTATTGTCCGCATGTAGCTCGTTTTTGGTCACAGGTCCAGGAATGGTTGAAGAATTGCAACATTTGCGTAGAACTAACGCTACAGATAGCAATACTGGGGGATTTGAAAAGCCATAGTCAATCAATCAATAATATAATAATTATTTTAGCAAAAATGTTTATTTTTAATTTACAATCCGTGGAAGCTATGAGAATAGGAAGATTCAAATCTTTTGTGAAGCATCACAGCACAGTTGAAAAATATATGGCAAATAAAAATCCGAAATGGATGATGTTGGAAGATAGATGGGAAAGGTTGAGTGGAGCTGAAGGGTGGGACTAATAACAAGATAAACAATGTAGGGCATACGGGATCTGTGAAATGTGTATAGGTGCGGAGCTATTGTGAAATAGCACAGTTACAAGTGGAAATCAAACTGGATGGACAACAGAAATAGAGGAAGGACTAAGAACAAACAAGAGAGAACTATTATAAAGTAGACTGTCTGTAAAATGTGTATAAGATGTATAAATTGAAGGTAAAAACAGAAATGTTTATCAGTTTACTCCAATTGGGGGATCGGTGGTAGGGTTTGCGGGGAATAATAATAAAGGTATACTCTTTAAAAAAGTATGTATGTCTATGTAGGTATGTGTATGTATATATGTGTATATGTATGCATACGTGAATGGATATATATATTTACCCAAAAAAATATGGGGGATTGGAAATGATGCAGACAATTACATTGGAAGCAACATTCTTTCCGCAATATTAAGCTGATCCACCCCCAAAAAAAAAAAAAGAAAAAAAAAAATAAAATATTCCTCTCAATTGTACATTTTTTTGCTTGACTCGTTATAACTCCTAACATTTGCTTCCACCGTAATGTTGTCAGCCATCTTTGCTGAAGAAAGTCACCAGCGACGGATGGCTTGCGTCAAATTCGTCATTGGAACCACTCGATATGATTGGTCATATAAAAACCTTGGGACCCAAATGCATAATGAGTGCTCTAACTCCCCCTTGTGGTGGTCTGGAACAATGAAGCCGTGACGCTGGGTACCTCTAAGTCCCGCAGTGTAAGCTCGCAACTTTTAAAGGAGGAACTGCTGTACCACACCTCCTCGTGCCTTATTGCTATTATAAACTGGTTATCGACGTAATTAGAGCAGTAAAAATGTATATGTTTTGTCATACCCGTGGTATACGGTCTGATATACCACAGCTGTCAGCCAACCAGCATTCAGGGCTCAAACCACCCAGTTTATAATCAGTGATAAATCAGCAAACAAATAGATGAGCTATACCACCTCCACTTATTTGCCCAGCCAGAGAATTAACCAAATATACACTGATCAAAAAAATAAAGGGAACACTTAAACAACACAATGTAACTCCAAGTCAATCACACTTCTGTGAAATCAAACTGTCCACTTAGGAAGCAACACTGATTGACAATAAATTTCACATGCTATTGTGCAAATGGAATAGACAACAGGTGGAAATTATAGGCAATTAGCAAGACACCCCCAATAAAGGAGTGGTTCTGCAGGTGGTGACCACAGACCACTTCTCAGTTCCTATGCTTCCTGGCTGATGTTTTGGTCACTTTTGAATGCTGGCAGTGCTCTCACTCTAGTGGTAGCATGAGACGGAGTCTACAACCCACACAAGTGGCTCAGGTAGTGCAGCTCATCCAGGATTGCACATCAATGCGAGCTGTGGCAAGAAGGTTTGCTGTGTCTGTCAGCGTAGTGTCCAGAGCATGGAGGCGCTACCAGGAGACAGGCCAGTACATCAGGAGACGTGGAGGAGGCCGTAGGAGGGCAACAACCCAGCAGCAGGACCGCTACCTCCGCCTTTGTGCAAGGAGGAGCAGGAGGAGCACTGCCAGAGCCCTGCAAAATGACCTCCAGCAGGCCACAAATGTGCATGTGTCTGCTCAAACGGTCAGAAACAGACTCCATGAGGGTGGTATGAGGGCCCGACGTCCACAGGTGGGGGTTGTGCTTACAGCCCAACACCGTGCAGGACGTTTGGTATTTGCCAGAGAACACCAAGATTGGCAAATTCGCCACTGGCGCCCTGTGCTCTTCACAGATGAAAGCAGGTTCACACTGAGCACATGAGCACATGTGACAGACGTGACAGAGTCTGGAGACGCCGTGGAGAACGTTCTGCTGCCTGCAACATCCTCCAGCATGACCGGTTTGGCGGTGGGTCAGTCATGGTGTGGGGTTGCATTTCTTTGGGGGGCCGCACAGCCCTCCATGTGCTCGCCAGAGGTAGCCTGACTGCCATTAGGTACCGAGATGAGATCCTCAGACCCCTTATGAGACCATATGCTGGTGCGGTTGGCCCTGGGTTCCTCCTAATGCAAGACAATGCTAGACCTCATGTGGCTGGAGTGTGTCAGCAGTTCCTGCAAGAGGAAGGCATTGATGCTATGGACTGGCCCGCCCGTTCCCCAGACCTGAATCCAATTGTGCACATCTGGGACATCATGTCTCGCTCCATTGCACCAACGCCACGTTGCACCACAGACTGTCCAGGAGTTGGCGGATGCTTTAGTCCAGGTCTGGGAGGAGATCCCTCAGGAGACCATCCGCCACCTCATCAGGAGCATGCCCAGGCGTTGTAGGGAGGTCATACAGGCACGTGGAGGCCACACACACACTACTGAGCCTCATTTTGACTTGTTTTAAGGACATTACATCAAAGTTGGATCAGCCTGTAGTGTGGTTTTCCACTTTAATTTTGAGTGCGACTCCAAATCCAGACCTCCATGGGTTGATAAATTTGATTTCCATTGATAATTTGTGTGATTGTTGTCAGCACATTCAACTATGTAAAGAAAAAAGTATTTAATAAGAATATTTCATTCATTCAGATCTAGGATGTGTTATTTTAATGTTCCCTTTATTTTTTTGAGCAGTGTATAAAAGAAAGCGGACAAAAAGAAGGCGGGATGCTAAAGTTGGCGGAAAAACGTCTTGGTTTGAAAGGTGTATCAGTGACAACACCATGAATGCTGTAATGATTGGGTTAACGGGGTAAATAATGCTGTAATCAATGGGTTAAATAGTGCTGTAATGGTAAAGAGTCTGTATGTTAAGGCCACATGGAGTCTAAATGGCTCCTCTTACTTCTATCAATAAACACATTTAAAACAATGAAGAATCATCTTTTGTATTGTGGATATTTTACAATCCGCATTGACCTGATACATTTGTTAAAACTAGCTACCAGTATATGACAGCAGCTCAATGTTTGTGGTGGGTATTGAGAAGGCTTGGGAGGGATAGTTTGGTTACATTGTGTAGTCTTGTCCATCCAAACAGACACACACACTGTTCTGCCCACGCACTGATAAGAGCATGCAGTTACTGTTGCATCTCTCAATCAGACCTTAACACACACACATTGCGTTATCAGCTGATACAGCATGTACTAAATTTTTGCTGTGTGTTTCCTGATGTCAAGAGGTGGCTGTTTCCTAGCAGTGTGACGATAATATGAGCCGGAATAGGGGTAGACACACAGCGTTTAGCGTTCCTACCTGAGCGAGTTGGTCTCTTCCAGTCCTCCCACTGTTACCAGTATAACACAGGTCCAGACGCAGGTCTCTCCCAGAATACTTGCTTCACCCTTTAGCCTGTCTACCAGTCTCCACAGAGCACACTCACACACAGAGTCTCCACAGAGCACACTCACACACAGAGTCTCCACAGAGCCCACTCACACACACAGTTTCCACAGAGCCCACTCACACACAGTCTCCACAGAGCCCACACACACAGTCTCCACAGAGCCCACTCACACACACAGTTTCCACAGAGCCCACTCACACACAGTCTCCACAGAGCCCACACACACAGTCTCCACAGAGCACACTCACAGTCTCCAGTCTTGTCTACTGTACCTGTAGAATGACTTTCCTAGGTCTAGTACCAGACACTTCTCACCCAGTCCAGCCCAGAAAAACTCCAGCTCAAAAAAATAAAGTTCAGTCTAGTCCTTGTCTAATCCAGTCTCGCAGTAGTAGTAGTCTCTCAATAATATAGTCCAGACTTCTCTCCTAGTACAGCAGACCAGTATTAGCCTGGTTCTTCTGTCCCAGTGCAACCCACCAGTACCCCAGTCCAGCCAAGCAGTATAACCCAGACAATCCCAGTCCCTCTGAGCCCTCCAATCCCGTGGTGCAATACTAAAATAACCAACACGGCCCCCCTCTCCCCTGCAACCAGGCAGACTGTCCTTAACCCTTAATTACCTGCCAAGCTTACCATCTGTCTTTCACATCACCACACTACTACAAGCTTGTAATGAGAGCGAGAGAGCGAGCAAGGTAACAGGCTAGCTGCTCCACCATACCACAGAGGGCGTGAGGAAGAGCACGAGAGAGCAAGTGTGTGTGTGAACCAGGGGAGTGTTCAGCTCAATCCCTCTACCGTTTGTTGAGAAATCACTGACATTACAGGGGGAAACCCTCCCCCGCAACTCCTCCCTCTTTCCCTCCAAGCATTATACACAGTCTCCACCCCGTGGACTCTCACACATAGCCCTAGGTATGTGTACTCATGACTGTCAGACTGTATACCAATGACCTCCAGCACTGAATATGATCTATGACTTAATGATAAACAAACCATTTATGCAACAAGGGGCACTCTGTCCAATTATTTCACTTTTTTTTTTTTTTTTTTTTTTTAAATCAGGCAACATGAACAACTTGTCCTCTAAGAGAGGCTACAGTACATAAACCTCAGTGAGTATTACTCAATGTGTGCTTCAAGGTTGGATTGCTGCGAGTCCATTAGCTACAGTTTCAGTTACTGATACTAA
Organism: Salvelinus namaycush; assembly: GCF_016432855.1. Classification (NCBI taxonomy): domain Eukaryota; kingdom Metazoa; phylum Chordata; class Actinopteri; order Salmoniformes; family Salmonidae; genus Salvelinus; species Salvelinus namaycush. The sequence goes on along the minus strand of NC_052341.1, from coordinate 7,508,332 downwards.
GTTGATGCAAAAAACCTCTGGACAGACCGGATCCCAGTTTCCCAAAAGCATCAACTTCTTAAGGCTAGGGGGCAGTATTTTGACATCCAGATGAAAAGCGTGCCCAAAGTAAACTGCCTGTTACTCAGGCCCAGAAGCTAAGATATGCATATAATTGGTAGATTTGGATAGAAAACACTAACATTTCTAAAACAGTTAAAATAATGTCTGAGTATAACAGAACTGATTTGGCAGGCAAAACCCCAAGGACAATCCATCCAGGGGAGAAAAAGAAATTGAGGTCATTGGATTTTCCAATGCTTTTCTATGGGAAACTCAATTTATTAGGACCAAAATTTCAGTTCCTATGGCTTCCACTAGATGTCAACAGTCTTTAGAAATTGTTCAATGTTTTTCTTTTAAGAAATTAAGTAATCCTATTCTTTCCATGTGTCACTCAGAAGGACTCTAGTCTTTTGGTGAGTGTGAACAGGAGCGCGCTCCTCGTTTTTCTTCGGTATTGGAAACAGATTAAAATGTAAAATGGAATATCGATTATTTAAATTTTAGGGTACCTGAGGTTGGATTAGAAACGTTGTTTGAAATGTTTGGACCAAGTTTACAGGTAACTTATTAGATACTTTGTAGGCATGTTGGGCGAGTTGGAACGGGTCTATTTCTGAATCAAACACGCCAAATAATTGGACATTTTTGGGACATAAAGGACTTTATCGAACAAAACAACCATTCATTTTGTAACAGACATTTGGAATTGCAAAAAGATGAAGAATTATAAAAAGGTAAGCGATTTATTTTATTGCCATTTCTGACTTTCGTTATGCATCTATTTGGTTGGAAAATGTTTCATAGTTTTGTATGCGGGTCGTCTCAGATAATCGTATGGTATGCTTTCGCCGTAAAGCCTTTTTGAAATCTGACAAAGCGGCTGGATTAACAAGAAGTGTATCTTTTAAATTATGTAAGACACTTGTATCGTCATGAATGTTTAATATTACTTAGTATTTTTGAATTTCGCGCTCTGCAATTTACCGGATGTTGTCAAATCTATCCAGTTAACGGGATTCGAGCATTAAGGGGTCCCTAAGAGGTTAATTAAGGTTAAGTTCATTGTTAGAACCTTCATAGGAGCATCGTTAAATCTCAGAGCTGTCATACCTTGGATCTAGTTTTGTCCTGTGGAATATTGTGGATCTAAATGTTTTTCCTCATAATCCTGGACTATCGGACCACCATTTTATTACATTTGCAATCGCAACAAAACTGCTCAGACCCCAACCAAGGATCATCAGAAGCCGTGCTATAAATTCTCAGACAATCCAAAGATTCCTAGATGCCCTTCCAGACTCCCTCCACCTACTCAAGGACTTGAGTACAAAAAACTGAGGATCTAAATTTAACCTTGAGTAATACATTGTCACAACATTGTCACAAGAAATTTGCTCCCTGGTATACAGAAAATACCCGAGCCCTGAAGCAAGCTTCCAGAAAATTAGAACGGAAATGATGCTCCACCAAACTAGAAGTCTTCCAACTAGCTTGGAAAGACAGTACCGTGCAATATCAAAGAGCCCTCACCTAATTGAGGAGAATAAGAACAATCCCCAAAAATGTTTTGATACTTTTGCAAAGCTAACTAAAAAGCAGTATTCAACAAGAGAGGATAGCTTTCACTTCAGCAGTGAAAAATTCATTAAATTTATGAACTGAAAACATGATCATTAGAAAATAAATTAAACTCCTCGTTGAATCTGTGTATTTCTCCAAAGCTCAGCTGTCCTTAGTCTGTACAGAACTGCCAGGACCAATGGAGACACTCAAGTTTTTTAATCCTGTTTCAACACATTCATGGAAATAGTCATGACCTCTAAATCATCAAGCTGCATACTGTGTACCAAACTCACAAAAAAAAGTGGCTGTAAAGCCTCTTGAAAAAGCCAAACCTTGACCTAGAAAATATTTGTAAAAAAAATACACACAAAAACACCATTAAACCTATCGAATCTCCCATTCCCCTCAAAAAAATGTAAAAGCTGTTGCACAGCAACTCACTGCCTTCCCGATAATGTATATGAAATGCTTCAGTCTGGTTGTAGACCCCATCATAGCACTGAGACTGTACTCGTGAAGGTGGTAAATTACCTTTTAATGGCGTCAGACCAAGGCTCTCCATCTGTCCTCGTGCTCCTAGACCGTAGTGCTGCTTTGACACCATCCAGCCCCACATTATTTTGGAGAGATTAGAAACCCTAATTGGTCTACACGGACAAGTTCTTGCCTGGTTTAGATCTTATCTGTCAGAAAGATCTGTTCGCCTCTGGATGGTTTGTCCTCTGACAAATCAATTGTAAGTGGCACCATTCCTCAAGGTTCCATTTTAGGACCACTATTGTTTTCACTATATATATATATATATATATATATATATATATATATATATATATATATATTCTACCTCTTGGTGATGTCATTCGGAAACACACTGTCAACTTTCACTGCTATTTGGATGACACACAGCTGTACATTGATGAAACATGGTGAAGCCCCAAAATTGCCCTCGCTGGAAGCCTGTCTTTCAGACATAAGGAAGTGGATGGCAGCACATTTTTTACTTTGAAACTCAAACAGAGATGCTAATTCTAGGTCCCAAGAAACAAAGTGTTCTGCTGTTGGATTTGCCAATTAAGTTGGTATGGTTGTACAGTCGTCTGAAAAAAAACTGAAGGACCTCACCGTTACTCTGGACACCGATCTCTCTTTGACGAACATGTAAAGAATAGCTTCCCCCATCTTCGTAACATTGCAAGAATCAGAACCTTTTTGTCCAAAAATTATGCAAAAAAGATAATCCATGCTTTTGTCACTTCTAGATTAGACTACTGCAGTGCTCCACTTTACGGCTACCCGGATAAAGCACCAAATAGGCTTCAGTTAGTGCTGAAACACAGCTGCTAGAATTCTGACTAGAACCCCAAAATTTGATCATGTTACTCCAGTGCTAGTCTCTCTATATTGGCTTCCTGATAAGGCTAAGGCTGATTTCAATGTTTTACTGCTAATGAATCTTTCTACTCATTTTGTTAATTTGAGTCAGTTATGCCCTGGGCACACAGGACCCCCTACCGGCGAACGATGATTCTACGAGCCTCTCGTTCACATGTAGTTCACCATAAGGGGCTTATTGGAGCTGACATTTTTGACAGACTTGTGAAAGCGTGATTTTAAAACTTTTGATTGCTAGGCCTACAGATATTATTTATTGGTACTTTGAAACAAGATCTAGTTGTGGCCGCACTCGGATTAGATTGTGAACGACTATTTTGGCGGAATGCATTGCTTGATAGCCATGAGAGTGATAAACACAATATTGTTTGCAAACTGCAGCACTCCAAACGATTTGTTCTACAGTTTGTTGAGCAGAGGCTGTGTATGTTTTTGTTTCTACAAAGCTGCGTCCATCATAATGTTCAATTAATTGCATTCATTCTTGCACCAAAATTGCATTCATTCTTGCACCATGCGATCAATTATCAGTTTTAAACATGTACCTTTCTTCTCTATGCTGCCTGCAGCATGATCAATTTTGCCTGCGCGCACATGACAGACAGTTGGACAAACCTACTCATTCAAGGGTTTTTATTTTTACTATATTGTAGAATATTTGTGAAGACGTCAACACTATGAAATAACACATATGGAATCATGTAGTAACCAAAAAAGTTAAAAATAAATCAAAATACATTTTAGATTCTTCAAAGTAGCCACCCTTTGCCTTGACAGCTTTGCACACTCTTGGCATTCTCTCATCCAGCTTCATGAGGAATGCTTTTCCAACCGTCTAATGTCCATTGCTCATGTTTCTTGGCCCAAGCAAGTTTCTTCTTATTGGTGTCCTTCAGTAGTGGTTTCTTTGCAGCAATTTGACCATGAAGGCCTGATTCACACAGTGTCCTCTGAACAGTTGATGTTGAGATGTGTCTGTTACTTGAACTCTGTGAAGCATTTATTTGGGCTGCAATTTCTGAGGCTGGTAACTAATGAACTTATCCGCTGCAGCAGCGGTAACTCTGGGTCTTCCTTTCCTGTGGAGGTCCTCATGAGAGCCAGTTTCATCATAGTTTTTCCAACTGCACTTGAAGAAACTTTCAACGTTCCTTCAAATGTCTTAAAGTAATGGACTGTCGTTTCGCTTTGCTTATTTGAGCTGTTCTTGCCATATAGGGCTATCTTCTGTATACCACCCATACCTCGTCACAACACAACTGATTGGCTTAAACGCATTAAGGAAAGAAATTCCCCAAATTAACTTATAAAAAGGCACACCTGTTAATGCATTCCAGGTGAAATGCATTCCAGGTGACTACCTCATGAAGCTTGTTGGGAGAATGCCAAGAGCGTGCAAAGCTGTCATCAACACAAAGGGTGGCTATTTGAAGAATCTCAAATATATTTTGATTTGTTTAACACTTTTGGTTACTACACGATTCCATGTGTTAAAAAACGTATTGTTTGAAACAGAAATGTCTACGTGTTGCAATAAACAGTAAGAATGGAATTCTGAAATGCTAGCAATTATTGTAGTATTAGAAACGTGTGAAAGCAAAAGCAAATATTTCAAAAACTTAGCTCTGGCGACTCCTTGTGGCAGGCCGGGAACCTGCAGGCTGACATCGGTCGTGAGTTTAACGGTGTTTCTTCTGACACATTGGTGCGGCTGGCTTCCGGGTTTAGCGGGCTGGTGTTAAGAAGCGCGGTTTTGCAGGTCATGTTTCGGAGGAGCCCATTGGGGAGTTGCAGCGATGAGACAAGCTCAAAAAAGGGAGCTGCATATTTATTTATTATGCCAATCCTCTCTTTCTACAATTTGACGTTTGCACTGCACCCGATCCTATATCTGTACAGCAAATCAACAATCTGTTCACTAGCTCACCCGACCTGTGTTGATTGACAGTTTGAAGGTCCAATCAGAGTGCAGAGTGTGCGTTTCACTAGCCAATCTGTAGCAGTGTTTTTTTTTTACTTTTCCAAGGGCGATGCTGTAGCTACTGTCTCTGGCTGTGTGTAGATTAAGCCACATACACCAGGATTCCGCAACTGGCAGCCCGTGATTTTATTTGCCCCCCAACACTTGCTCCTTCCATGACATAGACTGGCTAGGTGAATCCAGGCATAAATGAGCATTTCTCTCTCAGCCTCACTGCAAAATGTGTACAATTGCAGGAAATGAGCTCTAAAACTGGATACTTTTGTCACTGCGGCCAACAGGAGGGCTTTTAAAATGTTCAGTTGACGACAGCACCGTTGGCCATACCGACTGCCACGCCCCTACCACCTAAGCCCCATTTTGATCCAGAAGAAACCCTGCAAATGTAAGCAAGATTTGAAATTATTATGCTTTAGTCAAATATTGTATCTGTTTGTGCGTCTTGCGGTCAATTTGCAGTCTACAAATAATTTGTCATTTCAAGTCAGTCTCAAGTCAAAGTCGAGTCCCAAGTCTTGAGGTTCCAAGTCAAGACATTCTATTTTCAAGTCTAAAGTATTCACATTTGTCATGTGACTTGAGTCCACAACTGCTGTTTTCTACCAGATAAGTTGTTCAAGTTTATTAGTCGTATGTACTGGATACGCATGGAATACATCGTCCAACTAAATGCTTACTTGCAGGTGCCTTCTCGACAATAAAGTACTTTTATTGCCTTCAGTTGCTCTTTAAGGTAAGATTTGAATGGAGAAAGCTGACCCGAGAGCAGCACTGCTTTTCTTTTGATCCAATTAGTATCGACACATGCCTCAACAATGCACTTAGCAAACACTCTCGCTGCGTGGTGTTTTGGAAAACGCATCTTACGTCTTCGGCTGTTGTAGGAACGATGTATCGTAGACACACACGCATTATGATTTCAGTGATACACAGTGCACACACCGCTGCATAGCCTCAACTCAGTCCGCTAAATGAACCTTTTGTGCTAAGGTCGTCTGGAAATTAACATATATTCACATATATTCACCTGTTGCGCTATTGCAGGCTGGGTAAGTTATTTTAGCCAGTCAACCGTAAAAGGCACGGCGAAAAACATGTTACTAATAGCCAACAGAAACAAGGTAGCAATAACTTAGATGAAAAAGAAATAGCATACAGGTATTAACTGTTTATAAAGCTAGGGCCTACATCAAATAGCATTTGCTAATTAAGTCTGGTGCTAACGTACTTACCCACTCCGTCTGCCGACTTCATAACCATCATGTAGCCCTTCTGTAAACTACGAATCCTTTCAAAAACTTTACAAATTGCTGCTCACGTAGCAACTATTAATTGGAATGCTCAGATTATATATATTTTTTTAAAGAGGCTGACTTTTTATAGACTTTCTATCTTAAAATTACGTGTAACAGCTGTGAATTGACTCAGAACTGGGGCGTCCCATATGCGGTGAAACAAGGCGTGGTTTAGTAATACTTGCTACTGGGCAGCCAATCAGAAGCTTTGCTATCCCGATATTCGCTAAGCTCCACCCCCAGAAGTCACACATGCACACACACAAGCACCCTTGCTGCCCATGTTGACTCCAATTCCCACAGTTGTGGCAACGGTCAAGTTGCCTGGATGTCCTTTTGGTGGTGGACCATTCTTGATACACATGGGAAACTGGGAAGCATGGGAAACCAGCAGCGTTGCATTTATATAATAGCCTCTTCAAAGGAACTTAAATATTTTGTCTTGCCCATGAATGGCACACAAACAATTCGTGTCTCAAGGCTTAAAAATAATGATTTAACCTGTCTCCTCCCCTTCATCTACAATGACTGAAGTGGATTTGATTTAACAAGTGACATCAATCAGGGATCATAGTTTCACCTGGTCAGTCTGTCTTGAATAATATTTTGTATACTCAGTTTATAGTTTCCATTAGTTACCACAGTCACAAAGTCAAAATTGGAAACAAACATTTGCTTTTTTATCTTAATTTAAGGTTAGTGTTTGGCATAAAGTTAGCAGTGTGGTTAAGGTTAGGGTTACGTTTAAAATCACATTTTAAGAAGAAAAATTGTAGAAATGGAAGGGGTTTATGACTTTGTGGCTGTGGTAACTAGTGATGACAGATTTATAGCGCTTGACCTCTGAATGGTGAATGACGTGATGACAGGCTAAAGGACCATTTTAACTCTCCATCATAACAATGAGAGAGAGAGATAGAGCGAGAGTGAAAACATGTGAGAATATACAAGGACAGATAGAGAGAGACAGAAAATTACGTGGCTAGACAAGAGAGGAAGAGAAAGAAGAGAGATGAAGAGTAGGGGCAAAATGGGACAAAAGAGGGAGAGCGGGTTTTAAAGCGCAGCTGTGTGCTTGAATCAGAGCTTCATTCACTAAGTTTGGCCACAGAGAGAGGAAAACAGGATATGCTGTGAGAGAGAAAGGGAGAGAGCATTACAGGATATGCCACTGATATCTGCAGAACCAAGGAGAAAGAGTTTCTGAAAAGAAGGTATTCATCTATATATATAAGCCTCTGAAAAGAAGGTATATAAATAGTAAATCTGACTTTCTGTTTAAGGAGTTTATCAGTAAAATGATTTAAGCCATGGTGAATGGGGAATTCACCACAGTGGCAGGAGAGGAC